>NC_081423.1:8490815-8645593 GCF_949786415.1 Peromyscus eremicus | reverse complement strand
CTTCCTTTTAGCCTGAGAATCGGAAGGAAAAGAATCATGTGGGGTAATCCATTTGAAATCCTTGTCAACTGCAGAAATTTGAGGAAGAACATAGCATACTTTATGAGACCATTAACCAGCACACTGTGGGTTTCCTAGGGAATGACGGTTCCTGGGGACCAAAGTTCTGCCTCCAACTACAGCCTTACAGTCTCCTGATCTTCTGTTCCTGGGAGAGGGGTTGATACTGAAATGTAGTCCCCATTCCAGGCCTGGCAACTAAGTGGGTGGTGTTAGAGTTTCATGCGTGATCACTTTCTGCCTAATTACAACATGAGCTTTTAGAGTGAAATAAACTTGAGGCTAAAGGTGGGTTGGTTTTCCATTTGCAGGGTGGAGGTTGTGGTATTATCTCCTTCCTGTCATTGGAGATGAGTCAAGACACTCTTGCCTTTGAGTCTCTTTTTCCTTTGCTTAAAAACTCATAGTAAACTCCTCTTTGATTTTCCAAACCCAGTCCTTCAGAGTTGTTGGCATTTTCCACGCCAACCTCCTCCTTTTCCTTCATTTTTGCTACATTTGTAAAAATACATGTGTCAATATGCAAACACATACACATGTATATTATAACAGTAAGGTTGGAAATGCCTTTCCTGTTGTTTGATATAAGGTCTCTCTATATAAGTTTGGCTTATCTACATCATGGTATTGTAGCCCAGGAAGGCCTCAAACATGGGGTTATATCCCTGTTCTTGCTTCTGGAGCACTGGCGTTATAGGTGTGTGCCTACTTTATGTGGTGTTGGACATGGAGCCTAGGACTTAGGTGTGCTGGGAAATCTCTCTTCCCTAGTCCTGGAAATAGGATTTTAACACAAAAGTTTGTGTTTTATTTCATTTCTATTGCATTCCTAAGTATTTTCCACCCAATGATATCCTGACATGTCCATCTCTGCAGCCTGTTTATCTTCAACTGTTTTTTTTTTCTTTTTTTTTTTATCTTCTTGGGGTGGAGTCTATTCCAGAAAATCTTGCTACTTGCTCCTGCTCTTGCAGCCCTGCTACTTGGACAGGGTCCACTCCACCATCTGATGCCAGGTATCTGCACATAACTTAGGCTGGCTTAACCATATATACAGCATGGTGATTGGCCCACCAATGGAATGAGACCCAATTGTGTCTCAGTTGGTACCCAATGAGGCTTGCCAAGGAGGCAGTATTGTTTCCTGGGATTGAAAAAGTCATAGCATATAGTCAAGAAGCACTGCACTGTTATCTCCTGGAAGGTTATGTCCTCTCAAAATCTCCATGTTCAAATCTAAATTCCAGTGCAATACAATTGAAAGGTGGGAGTCTGAGGGTGGTGATTGGATCCTGAGAACAAAACCTTTATAAATGGGATCGATGTTCATTTAAGAAAAGACAGGAGAGCTTGATTTTCTCTGCCATAGGAGGATAAAGTGAGACACCACCTATGAGTGCAAAGAGAGCTATCACCAGACCTTACTCTGTAGTACTTGGCTCTTGTGGACTTCCTATGCTTGCTTCTTAAGTCATCAAGTTTCTGGTGTTCTGTTGTGGTCACTTTAGCTGAAGGAGGGAAAGTCACTGTGTGTGCAAAGCTTGTATGCAATAGATCCCAATTTCTACTTACATCTAACTGAATTTAAAGCCTTTCTTTCCATCTAGAGATAAACTGTGAGCCTCTGTTCTTGTGTATAACTAGTTTGGGCTGTTTTCCTGAAGCTCACCTGTGTTTCCAACAGTCTGTCTCTCAGCACATCAGAATTCCAAGAGCAGCAGGTGTACCTGCATGATACATTTGGGCACGCTTTATGTTAAACTCAAAAATGCTGATCTCAGAAGCTTGGAAGCTGAGGTTTAACACACATACACACACACACACACACACACACACACACACACATATATATATAAATATATATAATATTATATTATATGGATTAAGATAGCCAGTAAGCCTGAGATACTTTACTTAAGGCATTTTAAAAACCAGAAATAGAGCGGTTTTCATGTGTCCAGTACTGGATCAACTCTCTGTCAGCTCAGCAAATGCCTTCAATGCTGACAAGTGATAAAGCATTCGAAGCCCCAGTCGTGTCGTCTGGTTATGGATGATGTCTTGTTCCTATGGACTTGGTGGAGTGAGAGTATGAATGCTGCGGACCCGGAAGGAAGCACTGGGCTCTGGCCTTCATTATCCACCCAGAGGCCAGAGCTGGAAAGCCTTCTACTGAGAAGGGCTGGAGTTGCAGGTGCAAGAAGATACATGTGGGGTTGGAGTGATAGCACATGGCAAAGTGCTCACTGTCCAAGCACGAAGATCTGAGTTTGATCTGCACCCACATTCACTGAAGGCTGGGTGTGGTGGCAAACACCTGTAATCCCACTGAGAGGGAGGCAGAGGCAAGTAGGCTCCTGGAGTCTTCTGGTCACTCCTCCTAACCCACTTGGTGAGATTTAGGATAATGAGAGGCTCTGTTGCAAAAATCAAAATGGAAAGCTTAAAGAATGACAGCCAAATTTGACTTCTGACCTCTATATTCATGCATGCACCTATGCACATGTACCTACTGCCACATGTGTGCTCTCATGGGTGCTTTTTGTGGGTGTGCACATGCACATGCACATTCACACACAAAAAAAACATGAAGAAGACTTTTTTTTTGCCTCCTTCTAGAGCTAGTGCATAGCATAGTTCTTGTCCATCAGACATTTTCCAGATAGAGCTCAACCTCTTCAATTCTTTCCAGAGCCTCCTTCATATTTGCCTCCATTGTGTCCTCAGTGCAAAGTAACAGCGCAATATTGTAAGAACAGGCAATGTTTGCTTCTTGGTCTTTCCAAGTATTGGGAAAGCCAAAAAAATTTCTGGGAAAGAGTAACACCAGTATGTTCTTGTCCTTATTAACTCTGTATTTTATTAGGAGGGGTAAATGTGATGTCAGTATCTGAGAAGTGTAATTTTAGGTTTTGTTAAGTGATAATGGAGTCAGTAGTGATGCCTCAAGCAAGAGCAATTGGTGGTGAGGCTTAGAGAGGCTCTCCTTTTGAACAATTAAGTCTTTCTAAGAAGATGACAGAAGTGCAGAGGAGGTTCAGGAGGATCCAGCCGTGGATAACTGAAGAAAGGTTGTTCCAGGCAACAAGAACATGGGAGTGAAGGGGCTGAAGCTTGACTGAGCTTGGCTTAGTGAGGAACAGGGATTGGATCACGAGAGAGGAGATGTACTGGGTAGAGCTTTTGAGAAAGCTACAAGTCAGATCCTGCAGGGCCCTAAAAATAGCAGGACACTTAAGACTATCCTAATGAGTGAGATATAACTTCTGTTGGTGGTCAGATAGTAACCCTTAAAGAAGTAAGGCGCTATTGGAGTCACACTACAGGTGTGTAGAAGAATGGGAAGCCATTAGGTCTTTTCAAGTCCCACCCCCTCTACCTTTATATGATTCTGTCACACTATCAGTAGGTTTCTAAGCCTTTTCCAACAGCAGGCAATGGGGAAATATTAATGCCTGCTTTACATACGTATCACAGGGTTTCAAAGAAGGTCACAAAGTCTGCAGTGATTGTTCAGTCAGTAAAGTGTTCACTGTACAATTATGAGGACCTAAGTTGGATTTCTAAGATCAGCATGAAAAAGTGAGGCAAATGGCTCATAGTTGTAACCCCCAGTGCTAGAGAGACAGAGCTGAATGCTGCGGCTCACTAAACCAGCCTAGTGTAATGGGAAAGTTCTTGACCAGTGAGAGACTGTGTCTCAGAACTCATGGAAAACTGATGGGGCCCTAGTCCTTACAGCTGAATGATTGGCTATTGATAGATTCTTGGAGAGGGGGAGTCATTTTCTTCTCTTGTGTTCCCACTACTGAGCCAACCTGCCTCCAACAAATAGCTCCAAAGCCATGGTTGCACAGAAGGCCCAGGTAAGGTCAATGGCTCACAAGATCAAGAAAAACAAAGAATAGAGGTGAATATGAGGAAGATATTTGTAGTAAAGAAGGATTTGTATAGTGGTGGTTGGGGGGTGGCCACGCTGTTATGTGTGAAATTGTCAAGGCACAATTTTAATTAATAAAAAAAAGGTGGAAATCACCCAAGGAACAATACATTGAAGGTTCTCCTCTGATGTCCAGTTGGATGTATACACATGTGTACACATACCACCTGTACACACACGTGCGCACATCCCCCCCACCCCCCCCCACACAGAGGCACCACTATAGTTCTCTTTCATTTCCCCCTAAGCAGTAGTTTCCTGCGTCCTCTACTGTGTTTGTGTGATGCAGACAAGTATCTGCAGCTGCATTGAAAGCAATCAAAGAGTCCTTGAATTTCTGCCTTGTGTATGTGAAACTCTTCAACCCATATTCATCCCAACATATCTAAACTACTGCTTCTCTTTTAACAGTTGCACAAGCCATAATTAAATGATTTGTAGACGTGGTCTGAATTAAGGGCCCCGTTCATCAATACTGCATGAATTGTGTAGGCATATCTTCATTCCTACATTATTTATCTCAGCGGCCAGATGGGGACGTTGGCTGTAATATTCATCAGTAAGAAATCCACATGTAGATTTGGCATGCTGACATCTGGGTTTGGTCTGACCACCCGTGGGGTAGAGTGAATGTTTGTGCTTGGAGATGACAGAGGCTGTGCTTTTAGGCAGTTCAGGAGTGCTACATCGGCTGTAGCTGACACTTGATTAGTCACCCCCTAAGTGGCTCCCATCAGAGCCAAGTGCCAGGGTCTGAGAGATGCCAGGGAATTGTAGAGATTCTTCTGCATGGTTATGTTGATGGTATTGTGCTCAAAATCTACTTGTCTTGGTTTTAAATTCCAATGAAAAAATTTTTTTTGCATGTGTCTCTATGTATGGTGTTCATGTATAAGAGTGTGTTCACATATGTGAGTACATGTTTGTGGTTGTACACAGGCATCCTTATACACATGCCTGTGGAGGTCTGAGGGTAACATCTGGAGTTTTCTTAACTGACTACTTCCTATCTTAGTCACTTATTCACTTAATATGAGGCGTGATCTCTCAATTCAACCCAAAGCTCACCTATATGACTGACTAGTCTAGCTACTCAGCTTGCTCTGGGGATGCCCTGTCTTTAACTCTGAGTCTGAAATTGTAGGTGGACTGTCCTATCTGCCCAGAGTTTACAAAGATTCTGGGGATCTAAGCTAGGCTCCTTACACTTGTACATTAAAGACTTTATACACAGAGGTTTCCTCATCCTAGCCACACACCACAGATGTTGTTTTATTAAAAATGTCACCAATAGGGGGCTCATATCCATGAAAACTATAGCAACAAGTAATACTTAAGGAGGTGGGGTAGTGCAGTGTGTAGAGCATGGGTGGACATGACAGTTAAATTGTGGCCCCCCCCCAGTGCTGTGTGGTTTGAAGATAAGACTTCCTCCCTGTTCTCCATCTGAACAGTGACTTTGGTCCCTCTGTGTCCCACTGGTTATAAGTGTCATTTGGACATAGGCAGCTGATAACATGGAGAACCATGCAACAATAGAAAAATGATAAAGAGTTAAAGGTAGCATCATTAATATAATATTAATATAAAAAAGGCCAGAATATTTTATATAAGTAAATATTTGAGTAAAAAGTTATAAGTTTTAATCATCACTTTATGTGTATGCTGTATAGGTATTTCCTCAGAGTTGTAATATTCCATCCTGCAGTGAGGCAAGGAGAAGATGGAGGAAAAAAGAGGAGGGCCGATAAATCCCCAGAAACCTAGAGGCTCAGGAAGCTCAGAAAGTCACACTATCCAGGAGGCCTCTTTCCAAGGTTATAAAGCAGCCGATGATCACTGGGAAGAAGAGATGCTCTTTGGTAGAACTGTGTGCAACTTGTGTAGAAGCACCAGGAATATAGCTTTTGTGAGTCTTCCCTCATGCTGAGGTGGCTTCTCAGTGATACAGCTGTCTTTGGGTCTCTTATACTCCTGTAAGAAACTTAACCTCTATTTTCTTTTCAGTAACGCCAATAAACTCATGAGTTTATGTTTTCCAGGAAAAGTCGCATAAAAGCATACCATTTTGTTTTCCTAAAAAGTTGATATGTGGTTTTGTTAAGAAGCCCAGGCTAGTCTCAAAGTTGGTAGCCCTCTTGTTTCAGCTTCCTGAATGCTGGAACTACATGCATGTCCCACTATACCCAATGTATGCATTGCATGTCTGAAAGGTCTTACATGTAAAATGGTAAACGGCTTCCTCTGGGTAAGTGGAAGGCAGCCAGCGAATGTCATACGTGCCATTTCTTTTCGTACTGTACTCTTTTTTTGTTTGTTTTTTTATTTTGTTTTTTATTTTTTGAGACAGGGTTTCTCTGTGTAGCTTTACGCCTTTCCTAGATCTCACTCTGTAGACCAGGCTGGCCTCGAACTCACAGAGATCCGCCTGGTTCTGACTCCCGAGTGCTGGGATTAACTCTTTATTATATGCAGATTGATACTTTTAGGAGAAACTATCATGGCAAAGGATGACATACAGCATTCTTCTGGGGCATCATTTAGGCATGTGTAGGGTTGTTTGTAGACACCTGGACTTGATAAACAAGTACTTCAGGCCTTTGCTCTTGGTGTCTGTCACAATCATCCCCAGCACTTCTCTCTGGAGAAGCACTGAACATCCATCAGACACGATCTATGTGGAGAACAGGGAGCTGGGAATCCACACTTAGCTATTCTCTGAGAAGAGGACTAAATAGGACTTAGCAGTTTCAGAGATGTGGCTTTTGGCTCTGGTTTGCTCTGCATATGCATGCACTGCCCACTAATATGTGTTTGTTGACATCTTCATTCCCACTGTGATGATATTAGCAGGTTCAGCCTCTGAGAAGTGGGAAGACATAGTGCTGAGGGGTCTGGGGTGGGGACAGTGCCAATGTACAAGCTGAGAGATCTTCCTTGTGTCTCCCTCCAAGTGAGGACTCAACAAGTTGTAAAGTAGGAACTTGTCTCTTAAAATAAAAAAATTTCTTTTCTTACGTGTGTATGTGTGTGTCTGTGTGGGTATGTGCACAATGTACAGGTGCCCACAGAGGCCAAAAGGTGGTGTCAGATCCCCTGGAGCTGGAGTCACTGGTGGTTATGAGCCACAACTGAAGTGTGTGCTGTAGATGGAACTGCTCTTCTGCAAGACTCTTCTTACCTCTGAGCCATCTCTGCGCCCTGGGAAGTGGTCTCTTGATGAGCTGAATAAGGCAGCCCATTGACATTGAACTTCCCAGCCTCTAGACCTGAGAAGAGTAAGTCTGCTGTTCCTTAGGATCCCCCTCCATCCACTGAACTGTAACATTTTGTTAGAGTAGACTCAGTGGACAGGGATAGCCTCACAGCGAGGAGTGAAGAGTTTCAATCAGTCAACAGCTCCGCAGCTGCAGCCAGCATCCATTGGCCTAGACACGTTTCTCTTCTGTGAATGAAAGAAAACGGTTGAAAATTCACTGATTTCAAGTCATTTTCCAAGGCCGAGTGTTCTCTTCAAGCATCGGTTCTTCTCTGAGGCTTTGTCCTTTTCCAGCACTAACCCTCATTTGATTTATCAGGGATGCTCCTGGGTAATTCAGTTTGATACTCTTCCCTGTATCTGATGAGAAACACTTGGGGGGGCAGGAGACCTATTTTTATATTAACTAATAACACTGGCCCTTTCATTTTCCTTTCAGAATTGCAAATCAACCCCCTCTCTAGGCAAAAAGAGGAGTGAGGATTTGCTTGGTGTCAACTCCTACATAATTATGCTATTTGGTGCTACTTATAATGGGGCTTTGTCACCCAGGACCAGGAGAGGGCAGTGAGTTTCCTGTCTTCACTGTTGTGAAAGCAGACCTCTTACTTGCTTTTCTTGGAAGCAAAACCAGTGTTTCTCCCCTTCCAGCTCGGGAGATCTTTGAGCTTCGATATGGCTGTGGTTTTATGTAATACTCCTCTTGGGCTTTAAGATGCGACTTTTCGAATTGCTACCTGTAACTGAGTAAAACAAACAGTATTTGCAAAGAAAAATCTTCCCATTTTGTAACATAGCTTGTCTTAGCACTTCTGATTATTTTTTTTAAAGATATACTTGATGTGTGTGTGTGTGTGTGTGTGTGTGTGTGTGTGTGTGTGTGTGTGTGTGTGGTATGTCTTTGCACATGAATGAAGATGCCTGTGAAGGACAAAAGTGAGCCTTGGATCCCTTGGAGCTGGCATTATAAGTGGTTGTGGGTTACCTAATGTGGGTGCTGGGAACTGAGCTCTGAATGTTCGGGAGAGGAGCAAGTGCTCTGAAATATTTATTGCTCCATCTCCGCAGTCCCAGCCTTCCCACTCTTAGGCTGGTGAACTGAAATCTAAGCACACTGTTTAGGTGTGCTCAGAAGAAGACAAGAAGGAAGAGACGCCTCTAATGTACACGAGCACCTTCTTTGTAACATTCTACTGCCTCAGTTAACACTTACTTCCAAACACACGTGCATGCTCAGAGAACACATTTGCTGCTGGAATTGATGGCCTGTGCATACGCTTCCATTTTTTCTTCTGTTGCTGCCTCTTTCTCAAAGCTACATCATTGAATACCATTAACTTATGTAATTGTTGTGTTCCTTACAAGGGTACCTAATATATATCTGGCTAGTTTTAAGGAACACTGAGTTTTCTCTGTGGGATGATTTGGGGGTGGCTTGGGAATTATTATTGGCTGTGCTATAAATGGCTAAGGGGAAGGAAAGGATGCATCCAGGACACAATTAACGCCTACAGTAGTGCAGCTTGTGTGTCACCTACAGAAATAGCTGTGTGCAATGACAGCTCATCATGACTTCTAGGTATTTGGATTGAGTAAGTGTGCATATGGAAATGTGGCTTTCTTTGTGTAATATAGCATAAGTATACATCCTTCCATCTACAATATGTTTATTGATCCTTCTATCATCTACCTATCTATTTATCATCTATCTATCTATCTATCTATCTATCTATCTATCTATCTATCTATCTATGTATTACCTATTTACCTATCTATCATCTCCCTACCTGCCTACCTACCTATATAAGTATGCATATATGTGTACACACCAATGATTCTGCCTATATCTACTTACATATGCATGTAAACATTCACGTATCTACCAACCTATTGTTTTCATACATGTGTGTGTGTGTAAGTATGTATGACCTACCTACCACCTACCTAACTCATAGTTCCATAGAAACAACAGATCATACTTATTTTTCTGTAATTATGACCCCCCAAAGTGCAGACTGTTTACCTCTACAGGACTCTAGAAAACAGCTAAAAGATATTTTCTTAAGGATCTGAGTTCTCATTAGTCTTCATTTTACAGTTGTTGCTTTTTTGTTGTTCATTTTTCCCTTGCTTCCACCTATACTAGATGAAGCACAAGGCAAAAATTAGATTATACACAAATTGTACACTGATTTATTAGCCTGAGCCAAGACTTTAATGAGGGAAACAGTGGAAACAGCTCTTGGGGGATATGTGTGAGCTGAGTTCTGCCATCCAGAGTTTCAGTATGGATTTGGGGTGGGGTATTCTGTGTCTCTTCCCTTACATTAGGAATGAAGAATGTGTCTGCGTCTAGACACCCTGGTGTGCTTACCCAGTAGGCTGATGGCTGTGAGGACATGCATGGAGTACCTTATCGGTCATGACCCGTACCATTTTTTGTTTCCAGACAGCCACTCCCCAGGGCATTTGACTCTGTGTCTCCCTCGTGCTTTCTGTGTCACAGGAATGCCACCACACTGATAGCATATTCCTGATCCGTATTTGAAACCACACATTCCATTTTGGAATCTCAGCTCTATTGCTTGCACATGCAGTTCTGGAGGGAAGAAAAAAAAAAAAAACCTTTTGATGGCCTTTTCTGGAAAATTAAGAGGAAGTCATGACAGTTCCTCTCCTTTCTGGTTCACAGATGTAAACTATCTAATGCAGTCAGGACTTCAGCATAGAGACAGTCACACAGCCAACATCAACACGTATCCTGATGATTTCTTGTTGCCCGTGATGACTGCATTCTTGGCCTTTCATTATACTTTTTGGAAAATGACTAAAAGCAGTGCCCTCTGACAGTCACTCATCAGCCGCGGGAGAGCTTCTGCAGGTGGCTGCATGGCCTGTTTATGCCTTTCAGCAATTTCCAGCTAGGAGGAAATATGAGGTTGCAGTTTACCCATCAAATAACCTAAAACATGACTAGAGTCCATTTCTCTCCCATGTAAATGGCTCATGTCCTATCCTTTGTTTCTTCTTACAAAAGAGGTCAGGGTCTTTGAGCCCAGCTCTTAGTGGTGGGGCTGAGGGAACACGTTTCAAAACCTTGCAATTTGTTGTCTTTATCAAGGGACAACTTTTATTATATAATATCAAGGGTTGATAAAGTTGTTAATTCTCACTGTGTCTGAAGCAGTGACACACAGCAAGCAGCTCGTTATCCCCACACAAAGCATAATTACTTGATACAGAGTGGGGCTATTTCCCAATGCTGCCTTATATCTGCACTTCCCTGTACTGGCTAATGTCGGATATTGATTCTGAATAATTCAGATAGCAATAAAATTGAGTTTGCATGACAGTCAATCAGAGGCATTTTATACTTAAGGCTCAATGGAAGAAATGGGTTATCTTCTTACCTTATGAATTTCAAAGCCATTAAAGTAATTGTAGGTCATTAAGCTAAATTTCTCTATATAATCGGGAAAGTTAATCTAATTCATGTACCACTCAAAACAGTGGCAAGAAAAGAATGGATGAAATTTCAATTGCTAATATATATGTATATGCATGCACATGCACACACACACACACACACACACACACACACTTTTACATACATTACTTTTCTTGTTGTTGTAACAAAACACCTGGCAAAAGCCACTGAAGGAAGGATTTGTTCTGGCTCCCAGGATGTGGTCCATCCTGACAGCAAAGGCACGGTGGCGCAACATGGTGTGGCTGATCACACTGTATCTGTGTTCTGGAAATAAAAAGAAGAATACTGATGCTTAGCTTGCTTTCTCCTTTTTATTCAGTGCAGGACCCCAGTGTGTCCTCAATTGTGTTGTCCTCAAATGGTGTCACTCAGATTTAGGGTAGATCCTCTTGCCTCAGCTGACATCTCTGGACATACTCACAGAGACACAAACAAGGGTTCATCTCCTAAGTGAGTTTAAATCCATTTAAGTTAACAATCAAGATTGTCTGTATACACACACACACACACACACACACACACACACACACCCCATTATCACTCACCAACATTTGACACAATCAGCCAATCACATGGGGATAACTTAAACAGCTCTATGAGGTAATTGGCAGAAGAGAGATGATTCAGAGTAAAAGCATGTGCAATGCAAGACCGACTCCCTAGGTTTGAGACCAGGGACACAACTCCTGAAACTTGACCTCTGACATCCTCATACACACTGTGGCATGTGGGCACACAAGCATACACACACAAACACATACACACACTAATAATTATAATAATAATAACAAACACATAAATTTTAAATAGTCCACTGGATCCTATTTACAGGGTTGTGCAATAGTGTCAGCTAGATGTGGAGTGACTTTCACTGAAATGGAAATCATCACCAAGAAGTTTAGGATTTGAAAAAGTTTTACACTGTTTATATTTGTTCTCTCTCCTTGCCTGTGTATATAAGCACACACACTCACTGGGTTATGCTATTTGTATACTGTATAATAAATAATAACATGTATAATAATATATAATGGCATATGATAATATATAATGAATATAAAATAGATAGTAATTTATGATAAATATTATGTACATATACATATTATACATAAGCAGTAAAGGTGTCCAGGTTATAGGAACTCTAAATTGCTCAGAACATAGGGCCTGAACATCAGGGTTTGTAAAATGATCAAAGATCTATACTTCAAATTTAGAAGTTTTTCCATTGAGACTGTCATACATGAGTACTATATTTACATCATTTTCACTTGTCTCTCATTCCTCCAAATCCTCCCATGTCTCTTTTCCCCCTAAACTTCATGACCCCCTCTCTAGTTGTTGTCACATGCACACACACATACACATACACACACACACACACACACACACACACACACACACACACAGAATTGAGTCAATTCACTTAATGATGCTCATATGTATACATGTTTAAAGCTGACTACTTACTTGGGATTGGATAACTGATTGGGGGCTCATCCCTAGAGAATATTGATTCTCCCTCTCTCAGAAGCCATTAAATGCCCACAGCTCTTCATCTAGGGGTGGGTCCTTGTTATATTTTTCCTCTCCTCTTTGACATGTCAACTGGTAGTGTTGTGCAGGATTGATTCTTAATTATGGCATAGAGTGACATCCATGACGAACTTCCCTCATGTGCAGATTTACTCTAACGTCGATGAATGCACTTTCCTGATCTACAGTTTCAAGATATTCTGGCAGCTGATACTAGGGCAAGAAGGTTTTCTTTTAAGTGACTGAGTAGAAAGTTAGAATATTCCAGTTTGGATAACAGAAACATAGGATTGCTTAGATACAGTTGCCTGGTACATCTGCCACTTCCAACTAGGAGAACATTATCCAAACTCCACAGCAGAGTAAACACGTAAAGGCTTCCTGGGAATGTTGAAACCTAACCTCATTCTATCCTGGGTTCAGGCATGTGAACCTGTCTGGATGATCTCAGTCTTGTTGGAAATTAGGATGATCTGTGAATGTAAGATTCTCCCTGGGTGGGATTAGGATTTTAAAGCCTAGCTCCATGTTGATGTAGAAAGCGGTCATTCCTAGGTCTGCAAGAGTGTACGGAGGCTTCTCATGTTGAGGGACAAAACACTTTAGGGCACATGGTTTTGAGAGAAAGCTGTTTAGAAAACAAAGTAGTCTGTAGTGAGACTCTATAACTCCCATGCAGAACACCCCACTCTAAGAAGAAAGGGAGGCTAACCATGAATTCAGCCCCTGCTGTTGCTGTGCACTCTAATTCCTCAGCAGTCTCCCTCCAGGACATAATTTGGAGGCTTTGGAAGTAACCAGGCAGTTAAGCTGATGCTCTTTAGATGTCCCCAGGCTGTCTGTTTGGAAGCGATCTCTCCACCTTTGCAATACCCGATTTCTTTGACTTAAGCATTTGCTTCCTTTAAAGGAGTCTAAAATAATTATAACTCTTTATCCATCTGGAGAGGATGAAGGGACATGATAACAAAAGCCAGAAGAAATACATCAATGGTTTATATAAGGACATGGTGCATTGTTCCTGTTGTGAGGGACTCTGTGGATGGGGGTAGCTGAGGAGCCTGTTAAAGGTGGAATACTGTGGAATATTTGAAGATAAGACTCCCTTAGATCAAACTGCTATTCGTTGTATAACATAGAATAATTTGTGTCATAAGTAGTGCATATATAGAATATATGTCTGTAGGTATGTTTTTCTAAGGGAGGGGTTGGCTGGACTTGTGAATGGCAATGGTATCAGTGATTAGTGAAGAACCGGGTCATTTATAGCAAGCCTTTGATAAAGATGCAATGAGAAGTCTTACACTCAGTTCCATTGCTCTGGCACCCAAAGCCATGTTAAGGGTCATTATTAGATGAAACAAGACCAAACTTATTACAATGTGGATTATAGAACTCTTGAGTTCGAAGCTTAGGTGCCATCTATTTAATTTCTAATACATGGTTGAAGAAGAGAGCCACGCTTGGACTTTACTAATGATGCCCAGACCCCACCCTGTCTAACAATTCAGATTTCTCAAGTTTGGAATCTAGATTAATCTCTGTCTTTGGCAAAACCCCAAGCCATCTTTATAATGATCTAAGAACTGATATTTAACAAATACTGCGTTAGGTAGAATTATTAATGCTACAGATCAAGAAAGAGATGTTATATTTTATAACCCAAATTAGGAACAATGATCCAGATTCCTATTCCAGGAATATGTTTTGTATTTTAACAAACTAGATTTCCCCCTCCTTTGGAAAGCTTTAATTAGAAGATACATACTGAAGGGCTAGGAAGAACAGCTCAAATAACAAGCGGCCAAGGCAGAAATAAAAGCCAGATTCTAGAGGAAGTGGATGCCTATGCTCAAATTCAGGATAAGTGGTCTGATGCAGTTGTGGAGGGGGGGATGGAAGATAAATGATGAGGGTGTGGAGATACTGCTCCATCACAACCAAAAAAATGTCTGTTCTTCCATGCATGCTCTGTGTTTAGTGAACAATTGTACTTTAGAAACTCAGGATCGATGACTGAATTAGTCATAATTCTCTAGAGGAAGAGAACCAAAAGAATGAATATGTAGTTTAATGGAATTTATTAAATTGACTTACACGATATAGCCTGGGTAGCCCATCATTGGCTACCTTCACTATGGGAATGTTGAGAATCTAGTAGCTGTTTATCTATGGGCCCTGGAGTTCACCACAGTCTCAGTCTGGTGTTGAAGGTATACAAGATTTCTAGAGCGCCCTCCTCTTCAGTCCAGGGTGGAAACTGAAGATGCTGGGTTTGGTGTTAATGAGGGAATGTGGCAGCAGTGGCAATGATAGCACAGGTGCACTCTGAACCAGATACACAAGGGCAGTGTGGCAAGAGGCAAAGCTTCGCCTTGGCACCTCTGGGTTGCCTCTAGACAACACCAACCACATTTGCAGTGGGTTTTCCTACTTCAGATAATCTGATTCAGAAAACCCTACATGATATGCCCAGCAGCTTCTCTCTTGTCTGAGTCTAGATCCAGCCAACATGATAACTGGGATTAACGAACAGGTTAATCAGATAGTGACGATCTATCAGCTGCAGAGTGCTGTCATTCCTGCATCCTCGGAGATCACTGCCTTTTTGTGTTCCTATAGACTTTACCTACTAATACCGTTAGTGTTATGTTCAAGAGCATTTCCCAGGGTTGTGGGACAAGTTACTTTGCCAGTGGAGAAGGAGGACCGGAATTGCTGAGGACTTGAGGGTTAAGGGAGAATCTCTAAATGAATGACTCTTGTAAGTTGTCGTATCCTAGCTCTCAGACCTCTTGGGTGAGATGATAATGAGACTCTTATTTTATGTGTTTCTCCATGTGTCAAAGTTCATTTGGTGTGTGCCTTGCTCCTTTGCACATCTTTCATGAAGAATCCCCTCGTTTCCTTAGTGCATCCTCTGTGTAATGGTTCACATGCCTTGTCGACTCAACAAGACCTAGGTTCACTTCATGCTTTCGTTTCTCTCCTATTGCTGTGGTAAAATACTCTGTCCAAAGCAACATGGAGAGGAAGGGTCCATCTAGGCTTACCTTTGCAGAGTGATAAAGTCGACCTTGGACTGGAAGACATGGCAGCCTGAGTAGAAGGCCAGAGACTGTCACATTGTTAGGAAGCAGAGAAAGAACAGAAATGGGACCAAACTAGTAAAGCAAAGTGCCTACCACAGTGACCTACTTCCCCCAACAAGGCTCTACATCCTAGAGGTTTCAAAACCTTCCCAAATAGCACTGGCCCCTGGGGACCAAACATTTAAACACATAAGCCTATGGAGGACATATCACATCCAAACCTCCACCCACAGAAGCACACCTCTGCTGTGTCTATAAGAGTAGGTCCAGAAAGGGTTAACTGAGGAAGAAGCCAATGCTCTCACACAGATCAGTGCTCAGCTTTTCCATGGAAGATTGACCCCCTCTGTTGCCCACAGCACCTCAGCCAGGTTTGTGTGCTGTGGTAGAGCAGGTAACGGCTTAGCCATGTGTGATGCTTCTAACACTTACAGTTAAAGGAATGAGCAAGTGAAACATTACTCTCCCTACTTTTATTTTAGCTGGGGAGCCATCATCTAAACTTCTCGAGCAGAATCATCATCACATAACTTATTTATTCTGTTGAAATGATACAAATACCAACTTCTGAAAAGAGCAAAACCTATTTTTACATGTTTTTGTAAAAAATATTACAATTTATTTATTGGAATTTTGTGTATATAGGTGTCCATATTGAAACCAGATGGCAACCTTAAGCATTGTCCCTCAGTTCCATACATCTTTGTGTTGAGGAAGGGTCCCCCATTGATATCTAACTCACACAGCAGGCTAGTAGGACCAAACAGTTTCTTTTTTTTTTTTTGAGACAGGGTTTCTCTGTGTAGCTTTGCACCTTTTTCCTGGAACTCACTTGGTAGCCCAGGCTGGCCTTGAACTCACAGAGATCCGCCTGGCTCTGCCTTCCGAGTGCTGGGATTAAAGGCGTGCGCCACCAACGCCCAGCTAGTTTCTTTATCACTTACGGGAATAAAAAATGAACTACATAGACTTTCAACTTTACTTTCTTAAACCATGTCTACGTTTAGGGCTTACTATTATAAAATAATTGGGAAAATAGACATGCATCAGTATAAGTAATATTGAAACATGCAATTATCAAAATGTAAATCCTCAGCAGTGATGATTCCTTTTCTATCTTACCAGGATAAGCTTTGAAGCCATTTACTTACAAGCAGGCCTCAGAGTCTTGGCAAACTTCCCTTGAAATTCAGCATTCAGCAGGACTGCAGCATCATGGCAAGGTGGACATCTACATGATCCTCCACCGAGAGACGTACTTCCTTAACACAGGAGCAGGGAATGTGTTTGTCAAATGAACTCACTCCATCCCACAGCCTTCCTGAAAATTAAATAAAAAAAAAAAAGGTTTCATTATAGGTTTCATAAGGGCAGAAGAGAATTGGCTAGGTCAAGCTAGTCAATATTTTTGTAATGAACCATTTAATATTTAATAGGTAGAAAATACAAATAATGTCTGTTGCTTGAAGTGCTTGAAAGTCTGAGCTCTGAAAACCGAGAAGTCTAGGTATTTATCTCATCTCTGTGCTTGTGGAGAGATGGAGGGGTGAATGCTCATCTGGCCAGCACCTATAGTTTAGCTGGGTTACATAGCCAGGTTGCTGGCTGTGCTTCTTTTGGACGACTCTCACACAGGTCTCTTGAATGTGACGTTCAAATCTTATTACAGAATCGCACAGGCTTTCTTGATAATTACAGAGTTCAGCGGCTCTATTGCCATGTTTCCATGTGCTTTTGATCCCAGCTCACACCCGCACAGCTCAGTGCTTCTGTGAAGGCTGACCCTTCTATTCAACTCGCACTGAAAGTCTATAAAAGCCCTTTGTTAAGCACCGTGTTTGTAAGGGTTTGGAGGGATGCATTTGCTTTGTGTGTGTGCTAGAAAAGATATCCTATAGGCTAAATTTGGAATTCACAAGACTGCTGTCATTGATCACAACAGCTCTAATTTACCGAACACTGCCAATTAGGTAGTAGCCATTCCTTTATAGGGATAATCTCATTTAATCCTCATTATGGCCCTGGAGGTGAAGGTTATAACATCTTCATATTTCAGTAGAGGACCTAGGTGCTGAGAACTAAGTTCCTTACTCAAATTTCCTTACAGTGTCTAGGATCTACCTCAGAGCTCACTCCAAATCAATGGGACTATCTCAAGCTACCTGGGACCATTTCTCTCATTTACTTTTTTCTTCCATGGTGGCTGTGTGTTATACTTATAAATATCTTCCTAATAAACGAGGGGCCTGTGTATGATACTAGACTTGGGTTCCTCCTTTTGTACCTTCCATTCTTGTCCCAGTGGGTACCATGTATGTTCTGTTTGTCACATGTGGACCCTATTCCTTAAAATGTCTAAAAGCACAACATGAAACAGATGCCGTGTGTATTTTCTCACTAGTTTTTGGTGTTTAAGTTTATTAGAATGTTTTAAGGATGAAAACTGGTGGGTTACTGCTAAAGTATGTTTAATTTAATAGAGGGGATGTGGGTTTAGCTAAAGTAATGAGACCTCCATACACTTTATTCTGTCTCCCACCCATGGGGTCATATTTGGTAACATACATAAACTCTGTGTCTTACTACCCCATCTTGTCCATTACAGAAATTACTCTCACTTTTCACAGTATTTCTGGGGGTTATGAAGTTTTCACAGACAAATAATTTGCTATCTCTTTAAGCAGTGCCCCACAAGGGGGATTATTTTCAAAAAACAGCTATTTATCACTCAGTATCTCTTTACCCAGTGAACTGGGTAACAGTGATTTTGTTGTGTGGATTCTGCCCCATTTTGAGTTCCATTTCCCACAGTGCTAAAACCTGGATCCTAGCAGCCCCCATACCACACAAAGGTCCTGGAATGGCATGAATAGATTGAGAATAAGTCAAGGATGGAGACCAGGATTACCAAAGAGACACTGATAGAGGGAAAAGAAAGCTGGAATGGGAACATTGGTTACATAATTCACAGGCCCTCCTCCTGTGACTACTTGGAATAAGCAGATGGCTGGAGAATGAGGTTCTTTTTTTTTTTTTTTTTTCTTGCTCGCTTCAGTTTTTGGAATGTGTTTATTTCCCTAGATGGGTTGCTCAGGTGGATTAACTCATTCCTGAAAGAGATTTAAGGAGGCATCGGTGTGGCTATTAAGATATTTTCTGACCTACTCAGGATGGAATAATTTCTGCTTCAAATTATTTTAACATCAGAACGCAACAGTAACAACACAGCTCTTGTCTGCAATGATGATATGAAAAAAAATGAGTTCAGAAAGGAACCTTGTGATTGACACCTTGCTGGTGTGCAGACCAGATGTGGCACATTTTATTCTTATACTGAATTCCAGATGCAGAAGGTATAAAAGATGTGCCAAGTAGGATAGTTAGGAGTCTGAAACAATAGATCCTGGGTGCAAGTATGTGTTTATCAAGGAGTGCTGTAATCAATTAGTGATGTCTGTTCTGGCTGAGGTATTAAATACAGTCACTTACTCAGTCTGTATGTTAGCTAGTTGACTTCTTTCATTTATACACTGTAGTATTTTTTGTCTAAATAGAACACATAAATTTTTAAGAGACAGGGCAGGAGCTAGGAGACCTTAGTGTTATTAAAAGTATTTGTTAAGTAAAATAGTAATAGCACATTGAACAGCAAAATGCCTTGCCTGGAAAAAAAATATGCCTCATGAATTAGAACTCTTGGAGTACATATAGTGAAATGTCTCTACAAAGAAAAAATTTAAATACTTATTACAGTTATTAGTATTCTTTCTCTTTCAATAATTGTGAAAACATTAGATATATCTGTACTTCTGGCCAAGAGAGAATAACAGGGCCTGACTTAGCCTCTCACTTAACCATGTAATGTACAGAGCATATGGAACGATGGTTCACAGAACATTACTCTATGGGAATCCTTGATAGAAAGGGAGCAATGAGTGTTCCAGGTTACTGCTTTGTTCAGGGTCCATGTTAGCAGAAAGGGGACTCCAGAAAACCCCAAACTGCTAATAATAAGAAAAATCCAAATGATTATAACATGAATCTCAACAATAAAAAACCAAGTAGATGTGCTTCAGAAAAGATAGAGAAAACTCAAGAATAATACTAGACAGTGGGGTGTATTCGATACTTGCAGGCCTGTCAATCAATCCTCAAACAGTAGATTAGTCTTGTATCTTGGAGCCTAGGCATCATATTGTAGGAAGACTCTCTGGACACAGAATGGGGTCACCTGAGAAGAGAATCTCAAGTTAGGAATTGCCTAGATCAGACTGGATGTGGGCAGTCTGTCAGGGCATTGTCACGAATGTTAATTGATAGAGGAGAACCCAGCCCACCATGGGAGGCACCATTCCCTGGGCAGGTGGTCCTAAGCTGTATAAAAAAGCTACCTAAGCATGAACTACTAAGTAAGCCAGAGAATGAGCCAGGAAAAAAAAAAGCATTCTGCCACAGTTTCTAGTTCAAATTCCTACTCTGTTCCATGCCTTGACTTCTCTCAGTGATAATATGTGACCTGGACATATAATAAAAATAAGTCCTGTCTTCCCTAGGTTGCTTTTGTTCAGAGTGTTTTTATCATAGCAACAGAAAGGAAGCTAGGAGATGGACATCATCCAGCCAACCCCAGTGGAGGTAAAATTACCAGAACCACAGTGTATTCTCTGACCATGGTGGGATCAAATGTTAAAACAGACAATAATAGAATCTCCAGGGCCTGGAGTCTAAACAGTGCATTCCCAGATTGAAAATGAGCACTCCATCGAGCTTTGTGAAAATAAGCATACAATACAAGCTTTAGCTGGACGTCTTCATGTAAAATGGGAAAAGTACATGGTTCATAGTGTAAATAATTAAGTGAACCCAAAGCAGGTAGAAAACAGGAAAAAAAATAAAGAATGGATCTGAAGTCATTGGAATTGAACACCAACAAGTAGTGGATAAAAGCTGATTATTTGAAAATACAGAGGAGAGTTGTGCACATATACCCAGAGTGGAAAGATGAAAGAGTAAATGGATGGAATAATTATCATTTCCAAGTAGGAGTCAAGGGATACCTGTGTAAGGAATGGTGCTTCCTACAGGGGGCTGGGTCCTCCTACATTAGTTAACATTCAAGACAATGACCTGACAGATTTTCCACAGGCCACTCTGACCTAGGCAATTCCTCCATGTTGTGTCAAGCTGACAGTTAAATCTAATGTCTCCCTAAAGGCACCTGGAAACAAGAGTAATCTGAAAACCAAACACTGAAGAAAACTTTAAAATTATAGTCAGATGGAGGGCAAGAGGCTTAGAAGGTAAAGAAACTCACGGCCAAGCTTGATGACCTGGGTTTTGGTACCCAGGACCCACATGGTAGAAGGACAGAGCTAATTCTTACAAACTGCCCTCTGATTCATGCCCCAATGGCATGTGTCCGGGGTTTGTGCACAGACACACTAATATTTAAATGTATACATGCACATACATATGTTTATATTTAATAATATATACATATATCAATAATACATGTATATATTTAAATTTTATAAATATATTTAAATTATTTTCAAATTAAAATATATAACAGAATATGCTGGACAAGTTTATCTACTTGAATTTGAAAACCTGAAGAAAGCAAACCAACTCCTTACAAATCATATGCCCAGGTATGTTCAACCTGTGCATGTGACCAAGAATAACGATAAATGTAAGTGCAGAATTGTAAACTTGCTTAAAACATCAAAATTTTTGTGGTTGTCTTGGTAACTTAATTGTTTAGTTTTCAAGCTTTAACAGTGTAGATGGCAATATTGTGTCTCAATGTCTAGAAGCCGGGCACTGCTCTTGTCTCTATTCAATATGCATTCAGTAAGGATCTGCATATCCTAGAACAAGTAATGGAATATTCACAATTTGCAAATAATTTTTTTTAATAAATTTTTTTTTTTTGGTTTTTCGAGACAGGGTTTCTCTGTGTAGCTTTGCGCCTTTTCCTGGAACTCACTTGGTAGCCCAGGCTGGCCTTGAACTCACAGAGATCCGCCTGGCTCTGCCTTCCGAGTGCTGGGATTAAAGGCATGTGCCACCACCGCCCGGCTGCAAATAATTTTTAAAAGAAAAATTTTAGATGGTTCCCCTGATGAATTCTACATAATTTAAAAAGTTGATTAATATAGTTCTGCATATTGCCTTCTAGAAAATAGGTGGAAGACTATATCCCAATTTATTTAAGGAAGCCAATATAAGACAGATAATCATACAACAAGAAAAAAAGAGTTCTGCAGACCAATATCCTTCACGAACATTGACATAAAATACTTAAAATATTTACACACACATTCTAACTATATAGAAAAATAAATATATACACTCACTGAATAGGGAGACGTTCAGGCATGCAACATTGGTTCAATATCTGGAAATCAATGCCATCCACTCTTTTGATTGCCTAAAGAAAACTGTAGCATCTTAGAGTTAATGCTGGTTCCCACATGAGAAACTGATAGACATCCAGAACTCTCAAGAATCTAATAAGAAAAAAGAGAACAAATTTCCTGGGTTTTTTAAAATTGCAGGAGTTTGAAGCTAGAAGTGCAGTTGATGATACAGCAGAGTACTTTCCCTGAGAGAGTGGGGTGGAAATAGCTGTCATTCAGCATAGTGTGAAGGTTCTATCAGATATATATATATATATATCAATCACACATATCTACACACAGAGAGAGAGAGAGAGAGAGAGAGAGAGAGAGAGAGAGAGGCAGAGAGAGAGAGAGAGAGAGAGAGAGAGAGAGAGAGAGAGAGAGAGACAGACAGACAGACAGAGAGAGAGAGAGAGGCATGCAAGACAAGAATAGAAACTATTGGCCTCCATATCATCAGTGAGTGAATAGGACTGTTTGTGGCTGTCATGGCTGTTCATAAAGAACTCTCTAATGTATACACTCAGCTGTGCTCACACATACTCCCCCCACCACACACACTCACAAACTCCACATAGTATCTAGCTAGAAAAAAAGTTTAGGATGTAAGGATGTGTTCCAAAATAATTGTATTTATAAGTTCTTGTTCTAAAAGAAACATAAAGTGAACTTTAAGCGTGCAGTATCTTTCTTTTTTTTAATCACTCAACACGAGGAAATAATTTAGGTGTGTATGTAAGAACACATACGCACGACTCTAATGCTTAAAATGACCAGATATATCATGGCTTTGAAAAATCACTGAGTTTAAGTTGTAAGTGTTCTCATCACCCAATTCAGCCTATGTGTTGGTACAGGTATTAATGCACATACTTATACCACTCCAGAATGTATACATAATTTAAAGCATTATGTTGTACAGGATAACTGACATGTTTTTATTTGTCACTTAAAACCTCCCACAAGGCAAGGTAAATACTAGATACTTCCTTTCATTGTCTGCACTCCCTGTACTGTAAATATAATCAATTTCCTGATCACACAGACTTCCATTGTCTCTATCTTTGCTGAAGTTTCCTCTGGTCCTGGTTTGAAGATCATATTTATCCCCAAAGTGAAACCTGCCATATTTGAGCATCTTGTTGTGTTTGTGAAGAAGTCTACTTTGGTGTCACCACACATAGACATCAGCTGGGGGAATATGAAGTACATGGACATGTCTTGCCACTCTGGATCCTGAAGTGAAGGAATGTATCCTCCCTGTAGCTGGCAGACCAGGAAATGACGAGGACTGCACCATCTACACTGAACCTTGGAATGGTTTCCACATCATCCTGGGATGTGGCAAGGCCACTGGTCTCTGACCTAGATGGTTCTCTAACAGGTAGCTACAGGATTAAACATTGTACTTCTTGAATCTAATTAGAAAATCAAAAAAATATATAAAGAGTTTATGAGAATGTGTCCAGACAGAATAATGTAGATAAAATAAGTGCCAAAAAGGACATTCATCATCATAATCAGCTAGTGCAGAAATTCAAATTAAGAATATCATTGCACTCATGTGGGTTTAGTAAAAGAGTGTACTGATGCTTACAGGAGGCAGGCAGTGGGTGTCTTCTGTATTTCTGGTTGGGGTGTAAAATGATGCAACCCTTGTAGAAAATTATCTGGCAGTTTCTCGGAGAAGGTAAATTCATGTTTACAGTATGAACCAACAATATTCTCTGGACATCTTCCCCCTACAAATAAAAACTTATTCCATACACAAAATTTAAAAATCCTTTCCTAACTATCATTAGCAGTTATGCTTATGAGTTAGACTCTTGAAGTAAGGCCAATGTTCCCATACAATGAGTACTCATGCTCTGACCCTTGGCTCTTCTCCCAAGGCCCAGGCCAGAAAGAATAAGAGCCTGAGGATTGGGAGAGTACTGTGCAGTGCTGTCCCATGGACATGATGTGGCAGCTGGACACTGACTTGCAGCAGCTGGGATGACCTGGACAAGAACTTTAAAAGATCAAGATTGTTAACGATTCCTGACAGGAGTTGGGAGGGTCTCTGAGGTCCAGTTCTTAGCTGAGGAGACATTGGCAGTTGATGACAGCTGGAGGAAGGAGAGTGACTTTTCATAGGGGGAAATTGACCTTAGTAGGTTTCCCATGCTTCAGTGGATGACCCCATATCCATGTATGTAAGGGCATCAATAAATGGACTCTGTGAGTAAAAAGTAATAAGAAGTAACTTTTGAAGTTGGGAGAGAGATGTGATGGGTTCAGACTGGAAGGAGTTGGAGGAGGGATTGAGGGCTGGATTTGATTAATATACATTGCATACATACATGAAATTTTCAAAGAGTTAAATAATTAAATGAGTTATTGTTCTCTATAGCACCACCAACATGAATGAATCCCAAGAGAATCTTACTGATTGACAACTGGAACAATATTGAATGGTTGGTCACCTTAAGCATTTATTTTTGTGACTTCAGAATGCTACTTGAGGTGGCAAATATATTAGTGACTATCAGTATGGCATCCCAAAAGGCAGATGAGTATGGACATGAAATAATAACAAGAGGGAGATATTGATAGTGATTTCTACAGTTCACTTGTTGATGGTAGTTGGCTTACATAACCCTGCACAGAAGAAGAAAGAGCATAAAACCACAGCACATGGTATGTCAACGGCAGTTCCCAACTATGATACTGCACTGCAGTTTCATAAGGTAGATTACCAGTATCAGCAGATGAAGGGAACAGGTCCCTCTATGCTACCTTTGTAACTGTCTCTGAATCTATAATAACTTCAAAATAAAATGTTCCATCGATCTCACTTTTACAATATGTACTATAAACTCTAAAGCATCCACTAAAACAACAAAACACTGAAGTGTAGCTAATAAGCTCACAGAGGACACAAAATGAAATCAATCTAAAAGAAGAAAAAGAGAAAAGGGAACAGAAAACAGATAAGACAAAAAGAAAATAAATGAAATATGGATTTAAACATACCTATATCAATGGTCACATTAAACATGAATGACCTAAATACATCCAGTTCAAAGCCAGCAGTAGTTGGGATGAATGGAAGTCAAACTCAATTTAGACAGTCTGTGAAATGTACAGTTTCATATAATGATATGAAAAGATTAACAATAAAACTTGAAAAGGATATACAAACATTGGTGTTAAAAATAGTGGAGTATTCCTCATACTGGGTTGCCTTGCCCAGACTTAGTACATGAGAAGGTGCTTAGTTTTTTTTTTAAACAATGGTTTTATACTGTATCTGACCACAATGGAGAAGTTAGAAATCAACAGCTGGAGAAACTACAGAAAATATACAAACTAGCCCATAATTCTACCAGATCTTCCAAGAAGAATTAATATAAATGTTCCTCAAATTATTCTAACATTAGATAAGGAAGGGAGCTGGAAAGATGGCTCAGCAGCTTAGAGTACTTTCTCTTTTGAAGGACTGGAGTTTGATCCCTAGAACCCATGTTGTGTGGCTTACCACTACCTGTAATTCCAGCTAAATGGTATGCAGAAATTACTAATAAAATATTTGCAAAATAATTTAAGGTCCTATTCTAAAGATCTTGCAACATGATTAATTTAGCTTCATTCTAGGTTCATGGTTTTATACTGTTCATGGTTCAACATATGTGGGTCAATAAAATAAATAGACTCAAGGACATAAATCCCAAGATAATTTCAACTGATGCAAAACTGGCCTTTGACAAAATCCAACATCCCTTCATGGTAAAAATCCCAGAGAGATCAGAAATGGAGGAAACATATCTCAACATAATAAAAGTTATACATGACAAACCTATAGCCACCATCATATCAAATGGAGAAAAATCAAAATCATTACCACTAAGATCAGGAACACAATATGGTGTCTATTTTTCCATTTTTTAAATGGAGGTGCTTAGTTTTATTTCAACTTGGTATGCCATGTTTTGTTGATATCCATGGGAGGCCTGCCCTTTTCTGAAGAGAAGTGGATGGGAGGGGGAAGATGTCAGGGGTTGGGAGAAAGGACTGGGAGGAGAGAAAGAAGGGGAAATTGCAGATGGGTGGTAAAATAAGTAAATGTTTTTTAAAAAGAATAGTGGAGTATATAATATAATATATATTACATATGTACTATGTAATTGCTATGTGTTCTATAAATATCAGAGATATTCTATAGATAAAAAAGAGAGATTTGCTATGGATAAAAGTCATTTTACAATCAAAAGGGCCAATTAAATTGAGAAATTATAGCAGCTCAGTAGACATTAGGTATGTATAGTGGTGCATATCTGAAATCTCAGCATTCGAAAGGCTGAAGTAGGAAGATGGTGAGTTCAAGGCCAACCAGAGCTACATAGTGAGATCCTGCCATGAATGAAAGAGAGGAAGAAGAAAGACAGGCAGACAGAGAGGCAGACTTCAACTTCCAAACACATAAAAGAAACAAATGAAATTGCAAAAATAAATAGGTAGCTATAGATTTTAATACTGGTCTCTGGACAGGATGAATGCTCCCAAAATATCATGCATATGGAAATTTTGAATGAAACTATGTATACGCTAGTTATAATTAGTGATTATTGAATTATTTACCCCACCATAAAGCTGAATATAAATTCTTTTTTAAAAAAATATAAAAGAACTAGTTACTAGAAGAAAGAGTTACTTAGGAAACTCTATTCTGGACTAATTCTAGAAACATCAACAAATGAAAGTGAGTTGAAATCAAAATATATTTTTTGTTCACAGTAGCATCAAACAGAAATGGCAAAAGGATAACAGGAAAATTCTAGACACATTGCAACAACCAACATTTTGATGCATGTATGTAGTTCATGGGTTAAAGAGAAAATCAGAATAAACACTGTGGCCCATTATAGAAGAAAGGCCTATTAATAATATGAGAGGGAAGGTGTGGGAGGGACTGGAAAAAGTGAAACTGTGGTTGGAATATAATGTATGAGAGAAGAATAAAAGTTAGAAATACAAAACAAAACTTTCGCCTTATGTACATAATTTCCACATGCATTGGGACTGATTTCATTCTTAAAACTCTCTTACCTCTAATGCAGTTTTCAGCATATTAAGACATAGACATTTTTGGTCAGATTTGCTCCTCTAAATATTTATTCATTTTAATGCTTAAGAAATATTTGTTTATAATTTAACTCTGCAAATTTTGTAGCTAATATGCAGAAATAAAAATGTCATCTAGAAAGATATGATATGCATTGTATCTGAAACCTCATGAATGTACTTACTTGTTTCCAGTAGCTTTAATGTAAATATAATCACATTTTCAATTATGGAACAAAATACAAATTATACAGTATCACATATATGAATTACCTATCTTTCCCTGCCTACCTACCTGTCTGTCTGTCTGCCTACCTATCTAGATTTGGTTCACTAAAGTTCATTAGTGTGCATGAAGATTGTTACTCTATAGTTTCCCATTCATTTACTTTCTCATTGATTTAAGTATGAAAGTAATGATGGCTTTGTGAAATCATTAAGCACTGTTGGTACATTTTCCATTTTCTATTTCCCATAAGACCATTTTGCATAATTCATCAATAAAATCAAATATACCTGGAATTTTCTTTCTGTGTGTATCTCATGTAAACTGGTCAGACACCAAACTTGGTCCATAGCCAAGGATGATCTTCAGTTTTATCTCCTAAGTACTGTGATGAAAGGTGTGAGCCACCATACTCACGTAATTTAGTACTAGGACTCAGATGCCGGTTTTCATGCTTGCTAGGTAAACACTGTACCCCTTGAGGTGCTAAAAGTTGATGATAGACATATAACATCTCAGATTTTGTGTGGTACTACTGAACTATGCTTAGAAAGCTCCTCTTTTCATTAAACATCCACATAAGAAAGGGAATAAAGAAAAATTTCAAATTAATGACTTCATCTTTTGCCTTAGAGAAATATGAAAGGAAGAGTAAATAAGATTCACGTTAGTGTAAGAAAGGAGTGGATGTTACTGAAATAGAAAATGGGCTGAAATGGAGAGAGACAATGAAACCACAGGTTGGTTCATTGAGAAAAACAACAAAATAAGGAACCTTTAGCCAGACTCTGGAAAGAGCCAGAAAAGATTCATATTACTAATGCCAAGCCGACAAGCTAAGATAGCCACAGAATCCCACGTAGGAAAAGAATGGTAAGGGGATATTTGAAATAACTTTTTGTTCTATGATGCCTTGAGTTATAGATGAAAGGGCAGGATCCTGTAAAACAAGCAAGCAAAGCTCATTCAAGAAGAAATAAAGGGCCAGTGATGTGGAAGTGTGAGTAGAGGCAATTCCCACCAACCTTGACAATCTGAGTTTGGACCCTGGAACCCAAATGGTAGAAGGAGAGAATTGACTCCCATAAGTTGTCCTCTAACTTATACATGCATGCCCTGATGTTGTGGAATATTAATGTAAGATGTGTTACAGTTGTTTATGCTGTGGAGCATTTGTTTTAATGATGCAAAGATGTGTTGCATTCTTTTATGCTTCATTTGTATAACTCTGTGAAGCTGTGTTATTTTGCCTGTTTAAAACACTTGATTGGTCTAGTAAAGAGGTGAACAGCCAATAGTGAGGCAAGAGAGAGAAATAGGTGGGGCTGGCAGGCACAGAGAATAAATAGACAGAGAAGAACATTAGAGGAAGAAGAAATGAGAGAGAAAGGAAAAGCAAGAGAACAAGGAGAGGAGGACATCAGGGGCCAACCACTCCACTATACAGTCAGCCATGGACTCAGAGTGAAAGTAAGATATACAGAAGTAAGAAAAGGGAAAAATCCAGAGGCAAAAGGTAGATGGGATAATTTAAATTAAGAAAAGCTGGCGAGAAACAAGCCAAGCTAAATGCCAGGTATTTATAAGTAATACCAAGTCTCTGTCTGATTTATTTGGGAGCTGGGTGGTGGGCTCATCAAAGAGCAAGTACCAAGAGTCAAGAGCAAAGAGTAAAAAACAACCAACTATACCTTAGCATGTGTTTACCCACACACATAGACTGCCATGTACATATACCAGTGTACACTCAAAACTAATAAAAATATATAAAAAAGAATAGGTCACTAAATTTTTTGAAAGCTATTAACTAAATAAAACCTGTACTTAAAATCTTTCCACAGAGAAAGAAAATTCCAGGTGTACGTGAACTATATTGATGAATTATGTTGTACAGATGAATTACACAAAATGATCATATAGAAAATAGCGAATAGAAATTCTACCAACAGTGCTAAATCATTCCACGAGGTCATCACTTCTTTCATAATAAAGCCTGTGAGTAAGTAGATGGTTGAGAAACTATAGGGTAGCAATCCTTCATGAATAACTATGAACAGTCTAAACAAACTTTAGTGAGTCAAATATAGATAAGTAGGTGGGCAGGTATGTAAGCAGATAGCTGATAGATAGATAGATAGATAGATAGATAGATAGATAGATAGATAGATAGATAGATAATTCAAATATAAGTTGTATTTTATTCTATATTTTAAAATGTGATATATTTACATGGAACCAAAGGAATAGATAGGTTCATGAGGTTTGGGATACAATGAATATCTCTCCAGATGACATTTGTACTTCTGTATAATAGCTACAAAATCACAGAGTCAAATTACAAATAAATATCTCTTAAGCATTAAAAAGCATAAATACTCAGAGGAGCAGATCTGACCAAAACGTCTATATCTTATATGCTGGAAACTGCACTAGAGGTAAGAGAGGCTAAAGAATGAAATCAGTTCCAATGCATGTGGGAAACATGTACATGGTGAAAGATTCATGAAAGAGACCTTAGTTCTATAATGGATCACAACTGATCAAATCCAAGCAGAGCTTTTTTATCTTTCTGTCTATCTATCATCTAACTATCTAACTATCTATCTATCTATCTATCTATCTATCTATCTATCTATCTATCTATCTATCTATCTATCATCTATCTACTTTTTGTAGAAATTGCCAGACTATCCTGCAGTTAATATAGGAATGCAGATAACCTAGAGTGGCCAAAGTATCTTTGACAAGGTGTAAAACCTGTGTCCTCATTTGAGTTCCATTGTTGTGATAAAACTGACCCAAAGAAACTTGGAGAATAAAGGATTTTTCACATTTTCCACTACCAGGTCATAGTTCATCACCGAGGGAATTCAGGGCAGAAACTCAAAGAAGAAACCTGAGAATAAGACTGGTTGCTACTCCACACAGAATTACCTCTGCCCAAGGAACTCACAGTCAAGAAAGTACAGGAGGAACCACAGGGGATGCTATTTACTTGCTAGATGGTTTGTTCTCCGGCTACAACACAAGTTCGTGGTCACTTTCCTATATAGCTTAGGACCACCAGAATAGGGATAATGCTGCCTATAGTGGACTAGGCCCTCCACAATAATTAACATTCAAGACAATCTCCCCATAAACATGCCAACAGACCAACCTGATAAACAGTTGCTAAAGTGAGTCTTTTTCTTGGGTGATTCTAGGCTATGGCAATTTGACAGTTACTGTTGATGAGGATACTGGGGTAGACTAATAATGATCAATTTCCTGGCTCACTTCAAAGCCATTCTATAATGGATCACAACTGATCAAACCCAAGCAGTAGCATCTCATGGCATGGAGGGTAGAATGAGAGAGGTTGATAAGTGTTACCCTGATGTTACAACGCTCCTTGCTCTCTCTGCTCTGGATGACCACATGAGACTTTAATAAACACAGCTCAAATACTGATTTCTAGCTCCAGAGAATTCTGTCTCTTAGCTGTCTTTCAAATATACTTTCAGAGGCACCAGCAGGTACCTCCCTGTGCCCAGATTCACACACTGAGTCTCCCAAGGATGCTCTTTATCATTTTACACATCCTCTTGCTGTGTGCTCCTGAGATCCTCACCCACCCATGCTCTGTGAAGCCTCCTCAGCATCTTTCAGGATTTCAAAGAAAGTTTACAGACTATGCCTAATGGGAGACAATGTTGATAGACCTTCCTAGGGTTGCACTGGGTCAAGTGGGAGGTGGATGATATACTCTTCGTATCTTTTCTCAAAGTGATACTTTCAGTATCTTCTGTAGCTTTTCTCTTCAAAAAGTCTCAGATATGGTCCTCTTGAAAATAAATGCAACTATGCCACACACCCCTCACACTGTCCCTCAGACCATTACCTCTTCTTCACATGCTGAAATATATCTCCTGGTGACTGTCTACCCTGTGAGTATCAGCTCCTACAAAGGGTTTCCTGGGAGTTAGGAACTATGTGCTCAGATTTATCTGAGTGATGGTTTGTTCTTTGGCCCTCCTCAAATTCTGAAGTCATTTTCCAAACACAAGACTTTCATAGGTGATCATACCTTATTGCTACCTAGTATAAAGCTGGTAAAAACCACAGTGCTCTGTTGACTCTGGCATTTTAAGAACTGGGCTGTGTTTCCCAAGTCTCCTTACAGGTCTTAGGCTGTGTAAGCTGATGGATTTCCCGCCAGTTGTGACACTTTTATTGTACCATTTTAATGGTAACTTTTTTTTGGACTAACTGCACTTGTGTATCTAATTAGTATCCGGTAGGATCATTTTTACTCTGATGTTATTTATGATGTGATTTACTAGCATCTCAATTAGGCAATAAATGCATATTTAATTGAATGCCATTATGGGTTCAGTACCATGCTGTGCATAAATACTAGAGATATATGGGTCTGGCCCTGCCTCTCCTGTCTTTCCCTCTCTTCTCCGGTCGTTTTCTTGCCTCTATACTTCCATCCCCTCATATCCTTCCCTTTACTTCTCTCTCTCTCATCTCTCTTTGTATGTACAGATTATATGAAATATGTTATGAACTTGGGGTTATTGAAAAATTACCTGAGGGTATAATCACTTTTATTTAATTTTTATTCTCTAAGATTCTATTGTGCAACTTGATTCAGTCAATGAATGAGACCAGCAAGTTCTCAAATGATCTAAGGAGGTACGAAGTCTTCAGAAAACAATTAGAAGATAAATACTGTGAAGAGAAAGGAAAGACCTTGAAAAGGCATGACTCTACATACTGATCTGATCCTTCATGAGTAATGTTGCACTGCCATTTACAATTGAGTGGGCAGTTTCAGAAAGCCACCTTGACAGAACAAGTTCCGGGGGAGGTAGGTGGTGTTGGATAGTGTACGTTCTGGTTCTGAGATCTGGACTCAAGTTCTGGCTCTGTTTGTATTTGATGTAAAGTCCTGCTTGAGCAAGTTGTCTGTCTTCAGTGTGGACTCCTCTTTGTGGTATAGAAAGTGAGTAATGTTACCAGCTCCTGTCTGTGTGGGAAGAGATGAACCTGGGCAACCTCTCATACACTTTATGATTCACAGTGAGATGTGTGGACATGAGTATCAGCCCCACTTCAGGAAGCACTCAGCAGGCCCTGGCTCTTGTTCCTTTCACTTGTGTGCTTTGTAATGCAAACCGTCCTTGGAGGTAGTACTCTTTCTATTTCTTCATGCCTATGGGCAAGAACATGGAGCCAAGGTTAGCTCACCCCTTTATCTGCTCATCTGTTGATGGGTATCCAGGCTGGCTTCATTTTCTAGTTATTGTGACTATCAGCAATGACCATGAATGAGCAATATCTTTTTGGTAGGATATAGAGTTCTTTAATTATATGCCCAGTGTCTTACTGGGTTAAATGGTAGTTTTATTTTTAGTGTTTATAGACACTTCTGTACTGGTTTCCATGTATCTGCACCAGCTTACACTCATACTTATAATGAATTGGGGTTTCTTCTTCTCCCACATCCTTGCCCCAGCCTCAAAAAGAGACATATCACAAGCTCTCTCTCATTTGTGGATCCTAAGATCTCATTTGTTTATATGTATATTTTTGAGGAATTGAGTATAGGTTTAAGTCATGAAACTAGAAAGGGCCCTAAGTGGGGAAAGTTGGTTTTGAGGGATGGAAGCGGTGGTAATAGAACTTGTATGATATGAAAAAGGAAATGATTATGTAAAGATACAAGCCTGGAGGGGACCAGGGGAATGAGGGGAGGGAGGAACAGGAGTATATGGGGAGACTCAAACAAAACAGTGTCTGAATATTCTGTAAAAAAAACCATATTTCTTTGAGTACAAATTAAAATAAGCTTACCCAGCCGGGCAGTGGTGGCATATGCTTTTAATCTCAGCACTCGGGAGGCAGAACCAGGTGGATCTCTGTGAGTTCAAGGCCAGCCTGGGCTACCAAGTGAGTTCCAGGAAAGGCACAAAGCTACACAGAGAAAACCTGTCTCGAAAAAATTAAAAAACAAACAAACAAACAAAAAAACTTACCCATGAGCACACAGGCAGTGGGCAGCCAAACTGCTTTCAAAGCTCTTTCACTCATTCATGGCAAAGCCTATTGGCCTCTTCTCTCTTTACTGTCTCTTGGGATCTATGTTTATACTGGTGTGAGGCATGTATGTGGTCACAGTGATCAGTGAGTCCAAAGATCTCCAGTGCACAAGGCCTTGCTCAGAAACAACAGTGATTCAGAAAGTTTCTGCTGTCAACCGACTAGACAGTGTGATGAAAACCACTGAAGAACATGCTGTAAAATGTGTTCATTTTCTCTCGTTATCTGTCTCCCTTGGAAAAATACTGAGCAGTTCTGAAAAGCTTCTCTCTCTATTCTCAGAGAATAAGGACCAAGTTATCTGTCTTAGGATGTTGGGAGTCAGTAGACACACAAATGAAAAGGAGAAGGAACTCTCAGAGTTTTATGAATTTTTCTCTCTTGCCTCTTTGACTTGGAAGGACACCTTGGGAATTGATGTAGTGATCACCCAGGGGCTAACATTAAGACTAGTTGAAGTATCGAGGGTTATGATCTCACTCTTACTGTCAGAGCTGCAGCTGTTCTATTTGCATTTAGTGGTATGCTGGAGGAAATAAAATTGGTTCTAGGAGAAGGAGGAAAAACCCAAAACCTATTGAATCCCAGGCTGTACTGGAGGGCATTGTGAAAGGTAGATTTATCAATAAATGTTCAGACATTGTAAGTAGTCTCACTATACTTCTTGATTTTAAAAATGTTTCAGAGGTGGGAGTTTGTTTATAGATGTGGTATTCTGGCATTTAGACACTTAACTGTGACTCAGCTTAAAAGAAAAGTATAGGCAGAAACAAGTCTGGGGGTTGTATATTTCCAGACAAATCAAAACTTTCATTCAGACTTAGCATTTTTCTTGATATATGTTTCAGTGAGTAAGGTCAGCAATAGTTCATCATAAGATAAAAGGATTTTTAAATGGTCCACGGCCTTTAAGAATACCTTTTGTCTGTCACAGAAGGAATGCAAATAGAAGAGAACTATGTAGAGCTAATAAAATGTGAAGGCTGCTGTGATGCTGGGGTGTGTCCATCTTTCCTCTCCTGCACGGGCTCACCATTCACTGGTGTTATTGAAGCAGTGCTGTCACAGGGATAGGGCAATAGGTGAGAGACCCTGCCCTTTGTGGATTGATGATTTCAGTGGTATAAATAGGACGGGTACACAAACATGATTAAAAAGAATACTAAAGGAAACGTATGTGATGAAGATACCAGACTGAGACAAAAAAGGAACAAAGGTAGAAGGTATAGTTGTTAGAATGGCTAGTGTAATTACCAATTACATACAGCCTAGAATTACCTGGGAAGAGAGACTCAATGAAGGATTGTCTAGACCAGGCTGGCCTGTGATGTGGGAAGCCTCTGCAAGAAAGTGAGCAGCTGCATTCCCTGGTTTGGAGGCTCTAAAGTGTGTAGAGAAATGTGTGTTACATTCTGAGCACACATGCATTCATTGCTCTCTACTTTTGATTGGGGGTGCGTTATGACTAGATGCTTCACTTCCCTGACTTGACATTCCCCTAGTAATGGACTGTGACCCACAATTATGAACTGAATAAACTCTTTATCTTCTATATTGCATTGTTCGTGTATTTTATCACAGCAACATAAATGAAACCAGACCCTTGTGTTTGCTTTAGATCTAGTGAGTATGAGAAAACTCTCTAGGAAGAACCAGTTTAAGCATATATGTAAGTGACATGAAGAACCAACTGGCCAAAATATTCTATAAAAGGAGTCATCACATATAAAGATACTGGTATGAAGAATTGATAGACGAACAATGGCAGGAATACAGAATGTATGTGCTTGAATAGGAAGATAGGAATTAGGCCTCTTAGAGCCTTCTAAGATGAGACATATATAGTTTGTTCAGAATATACTGGGGAACATGAAGACTTTTACAGAGGAGGGCATCAGTCTCTGGACGCCCTAAGAGAGCCATTCTATTGGCTATAGAATTGGTGCGTATCAGGTGGTGATGCGGAACACACTGACTTGGTGTGGAAGATGACAATGGAGGGACTAAGATGTGATTAGTAGAAGCATGACCCAAAGAGAACCCAGGGAGGATATTCCCCAAATAAAGGTGGTCCCTGGAAATATTTATCTACTGTGGGCTGATCTTCTGACTTTCTATGCCGTGTTCCACGTGACAAGTGGTTATGGAGTCTCTTCTTAGATAAATCCCTGTAAAGGTAGACTGCACAGATCTCCCTCATCATACCTCATTTGGGAATTTTGAACTTTACTTGTCCCAAACTGAACAGAATGTGAAACAAAGCCAGTAAGAATGCTTTATTTCCTTGGTTCACTGGTTATCATTGGTTTGCTACTTAAAATGTATGAGCTGATGAAGCCAGGAGTATGATGCAGTTCTGGGTATTGAACCCACACTGATTACTGCCCCCATGATCTTATGAAGAATTGATGATTATTGTAACCCACTTGTTATTATTTTCATAAAGAAGCTGTCTCGGGCCAGCTTCAGTCTTGCACTTACATAATTGAATTTTAGATAGGGATGTGCTGCTGGTTTATATGAAATTTCCACAGGTGCCAGCATGAGGCCTGGCTTTAACAAACAATATTTTTAATTGAGATTTTATGTCCTTGCCCTCAAATCAAGCACTTTAATAGGTTCCCAGTTGGAATAGGTGACTTAGTAACAAGTTACCACCACTTGCAACTTCAGAAAGCTGTTATTTTCTCCACCTCCTGGTGAGCGTCCATCTACTGTGGTGACCCACTACCTGCATGCACCATAAAATGAATGTTTTGTATTCCATTATGTTTAAAGTGTAGCCTTTACAATCTGCATATTTGATGCAGGGTGTGCTGGCTCTGTTCCACCAGAAAACATTAAGATGGAGAGGTATTAGAAATATTGATTTGTCATTTATAACATGGAAGTGATAGATTGAAAGGAAATTTGGATGTTCTCCAGATTTCCAATAACTTGAGCATTGTTTTATAAAATGGAAGGATTTCTGTAGCAGAAATTTCTTGGATCACCAGCCTCAAAATCATGACATGGAGACTTATTATTAATGATGAATGCTCAGCCTTAGCTTAGACATGTTTCTAGCTAGCTTTTTAAACTTAAACTATCCCATTTCTACTAATTTATGGGCTACCCCAAGGCTCATTTACCCCATCCATGTACTGTCCATGCTGCTTTCCTGTTTCTTCTATGTCTGTCTGTGTGGTCTCCCAGATGCCTCTCTCCTCTCTCGCACACCACCCTAACTAAAAAAACCTATGCTAAGCTCCTCCCTGCTACTTCCTGTCAACTAGTTGCTGACCCTGCCTCTCTGAGCCCAGGTTAATTGTACTTAATTTAATCTTTACATAGTTAAACAAACGCAGCATAAACAAATGTAACACATCTTTTCCTAGTTAAACAAATATTCCACAACATTTCCTTTTTTTGTCTAAATAAAAAGAAAGGTTTTAACTTTAAGATAGTAAAAATATACAATAAGAACAGTTATCAAGTATGAATTACATTTACAAGATCCAGTCTCTTTGAGTTTGGAAAATTCAAAGAAATCAATCTATTACCTATCCTATCTTGATGAGTCCAAAGTTCTGTACCAACTTTACCTTCTACCATAATTAAGAAAAATTGTAGCTATAACTATCTAGTCTTCAACTCCAACAAAGACCCCAGAAGGATATAATGTTACCTTAGTAAACAGGAATTGTAGCATAATCCACTTCCAAAACTATAGAAATGACAGAGATATCTTGCTGCCTGGACAATCACCCAAGGTTCCTATGCAGCATTTGGGCATGCACCTTTGGCCAATAGGCCTAGAATATCTGGCAGATTTTTCTGGGAAGCAAGAATTTTGAAGGACTGTTCTGCCTTTTCTTGGCAGAATGTGGCAGACACTTTGTGTCCTGCTTGTTCAGTTTGGACTGTATACTGTCAGCAGTCAAGGCAAGGACAGTTTCTTGCACAAATTTGCCACATTGTAAGCACACTCCATATGGAGGTTCTTCAAAGCCCATTATCCTTTTATGAAGTAAATTGGTATTGCCAGGAGCATCTCACTGTTATGAAAAGCCCTACTTTAATAAAACATTCTAAATGTCATATTTTGTAGTCTTTGAAGTGTTTGAAGACCACCTATCTATCCAAAATATATCTCTATATAATCTTGAAATCATACATAACGTAACTACAAGTTTGATTGTTATAGATTACCGACTACTAACCTGTTTCTTAATTATCCTAAATGGTTTATAATAATAGATTTCAAGGACTAGAACTTTACCATATATATACATATATATGTATATATATGTGGATTATTTACATTTCTAGGACTTTTTATTTTTTATTTTTTTAATTTTATAATTTAATTTAATTTTACATTATCAGCCACGGATTCCCTTGTTCTCCCCCCTCCCGCCACCTCACCTTCCCCCCAGCCCACCTCACATTCCCATCTCCTCCAGGGCAAAGACTCCCCTGAGGACTGAGTTCAACCTGGTAGATTCAGTCCAGGCAGGTCCAGTCCCCTCCTCCCAGGCTGAGCCAAGTGTCCCTGTATAAGCCCCAGGTTTCAAACAGCCAACTCATGCACTGAGCACAGGACCCGGTCCCACTGCCTGGATGCCTCCCGAACAGATCAAGCTAATCAACTCTCTCACTTATCCAGAGGGCCTGATCCAGTTGGGGGCTCCTCAGCTATTTCTTCATAGTTCATGTGTTTCCATTTGTTTGGCTATTTGTCCCTGTGCTTTATCCAACCTTGGTCTCAACAATTCTAGCTCATACAAATCCTCTTCTTTCTCGCCAATTGGACTCCTGGAGCTCCACCTGGGGCCTGGCCATGGATCTCTGCATCTGGTTCCCTCAGTCATTGGATAAGGTTTCTAGCAAGACAATTAGGGTGTTTGGCTATCCTATCACCAGAGTAGGTCAGTTCGGGCTGTCTCTCGACCATTGTCAGTAGTCTATTGTGGGGGTATCTTTGTGGATTTCTGTGGGCCTCTCTAGCACTTTACTTCTTCCTATTCTGATGTGGTCTTCATTTATCATGGTCTTTTTTTTCTTGTTCTCTCTCTCTGTTCTTGATCTAGCTGGGATCTCCCGCTCCCCTAAGTTCTCTTTCCCTCGACCCTTGCCCTTCATTACCCTCACTCACATAATGAACTGCATAGGAGCAATACTTTAAACAAGAATGGAAACATATATACAGTATGTTGTAACAAAAAGAACCTTAAATTTTTATCAATATACAAAAATCCCTTAAACAAGAGTAGAGACATATATATGGAATGTTATAGCAAACATAACATTAAATTTGTATCAATATACAAAAATCCCATAAACAAGAATAGAAACATAGTATGTTATAACAAAAATAATCTTACATTTGCATCAATATACAAAAATCCCTTAAACATGAGTAGAAACATGTATAGAGTATGTTATAATAAAAATACTTAAATTTGCATCAGTATACAAAAATCCGTACCAATGTAAAATATTTGAGATTAATAGATTAATCTAAGTAGATTCAATAAGCTATCCTTTTATCTTGTCATTCCTATACCCTCCTATTTCTTTTCAGAAAAAGGTCCTTGAATCTAACCTCCCTTGCTTAGTTTATTCCCTTACCACAATCAATAACAATTTTCAATCCACTCCAAATGATTGACATACATCCATTTCCCACCAAATGACCAAAAACCACCCACCCCACCTCTTGGGAATTTTGGTGTCGTGTTCTAAAATTACTTCCTGCTCTCTGGGGACAATGGTATCTTTAGGGGACCCTGAGAAAATTGAGATAATGGTCAAGTCCTGGGAAAAACTAGCTGTAACATTTGTTGTCTAGTCTTTGTATAATGGGTAAATGCAAAACTTATCTGAAGGCCTGGCTAGAGTAGTCTGTGAGGCTGGACCCTCTCAGCTAGCAATTTTGAAGTTGTCCTGAGCAGTTTGTAGTCCCAAACTAATCTTTAGATGGTGTTCATCAGCTTAATGGCATTACCACAATCCGATGGATTCATCGTTGTGGAGCCCCATCATCTTTTTAGAGACTTCAGAGGTCGCTGTTAGGAATGGCCATGGTTCACTGCAGAAAACTTAAACACTGTAAACCTTACATGCAACAGATCTCAGAGAGGTGAAAGGACCACAATCTTTTATAGATTTTGGTCAAATTAATATGCTCCATCCATAAGAGAGAAAGGAGAGAGACGGACCAAAGAAATTAGTCATAAAGAAGTGCTCACTTTGTTTTTCAAATATTCCAGGATTTGGATATTCAAGATGGTTCCTTATAGAGTCAGGCTTTGCTGTGTGCTGGAATATTGGATTCTTCTCATGTTTTTCTGTATTTGAGAATAAATGTACTTGTGATGCCATCTGAGCTCTGTAAATGTCCTATGCATTTCAGCATAGATAGTTGATTTGGTCTTCCATTTCTCTGTCATGGAACCCCAGTAGCAACAGTAGTACATGCTGTATAAGCATGTTTGTGTGTGTGTGCATGCATGTGTGTGTACACATGTGGGTGCACATATGTGCATGTGGATGGCAGATGACAACATTGAGTCTCATTCTTCAGATACTGGAACTTGTTATTATTAGACAGGGTCTTTCACTGACCTGGAACTCACTAAACAGGCTATGTTATTTGACCAGTGAGACCCAGGGATCTGCCTGTCTCTCTTCTGAACACTGGGATGACAGGTGCACGCTGCCGTGCCCTTTATACATGGATTCTAAGAATTGAACTTGGGTCCTTATGCCTGCACAGCATGTATTTTACATACTGAACCATCTCCCGAGCACTTTTTTTTAAAAAAAATACTTTATTTATCTTTTGAAAATTTCATATCTATACAATCAGTCGTGATCTTCTCTATTTCCATGCCCCCTTCAACTCTCCCAGGCCCCCTAAACATATCTTCTCCCCAGTGTCATGTTCTCTTTATTAGAATTGATTTTTTATAATCTATTGAGTCTAGTTAATGTGTCCAGCATGTGTATGACTGTGGGGTCATCTACGATGGCATTATCTATCACATTGCCACCCCCAAAGGTGACATTCCCCACCCCCTCTACTCTCAACATCCACTAGGTCCTCAGCTAGGGATAAGGCCTTGATGGTCTCTCACCAATTCTTGCTGGAATTTTAAATGGCCTGATTTATGCAAGTATGTCTTTTTGCAGGTAACTACAGTTGCTCTGAGATCGTAAGTACAATATCAATGGTATAGCCAGAGCCCAGCATTTTATACCATCCCGTCCCATCCCCGCTCTTCTGACTCTTGTGTTCTTCCTCTTTCACATCACCTGAGTCTTGAGGAGAAAGTAGATATGGCTGATCCTTTTGTTGTTGAGCACTCGCACCCACTGATTTCAGCTCTTTGGGCTCAGCTGCTCTTTGAACTGTTCTAAGCCTCCTCATCTTGGCTCCCTGATGCTGTTCACCACATGGTGCTGCTGAAGAGATCATCACACTTCCTTTGGACTTTCATATCTCCTCCCTTTTTCAGTATGTTCTCCCTCTCTGCTAGTCTGTGCTCACCATTTTATAGGATCTCAGATTTTTGCTTCTTGGTCCCCATCAAACCCTATGGGCAAGGTGCTCACCAGCAGGAGTCCATGGCAGTTTTATTGGGCTGTTTGGGGGAAGAAGTGACACTTTTTCACAGCAAGCACCTTCTGCGTGGAAACCTCTGCAGTTCCACTTCACCCACAGCACCTGTGGTCATGTCCTGAAGGTGGAACACTGGAAACACAAGGTGAAGCTTCACATGAGCATCCTGAGCTAGGAGGAGGTGTGCAATGATCTGTGAAACATACTCTGAAAATAAAACTAAGAAAATAAGAATGGAGGATGGATGAATAGAAAGGTGAGGAGACAGAATGTTCTGGGGAAAGCAGGTGTAGTAAAATGTGAGGAGATGGCTCAAAAGGAAGATCATATGTGCTGCATGGATTCTGCAAGGCAGACCTCTTTCTGAGAAGTTGGCAGCAGAGTGGTAGTTGCCAGTGGTTGGCAAGAGTAGACATTAGAGAGGGCTGAGGAGATACACATCACTGGTTACTAAGTTATAGTTAGGAGCAAAGAATTCTGGTATATTCCTATGCTGTAGGGAGAGTGTGGATAATGATAACTGGCTACACAGTTTTAAAAATCTAGAATGGAGTATTCTGAAGCTTTCTATTGTAAAGAAATGATGGATGTGAGATAAAGAGATGGCTCAATGGGTAAAGGCACTTGCTGCTCAGACTGACAGGGTGAATTTGATCCATGGTAGAAGGAGAGAAAATTGTGAAAGTTGTCCTCTGTCCTCCATGTTCATGAGCCCACATGTGCACTCTCATTACATCCATACATGCACACAGAATATGAAGCAATATAACAAAACATACATATATCTTAGTTTGTTGAGAGCTTCATACAATGCATTTTTGTAATATCCACCCCTCCCAGAACTCTTCCCAGATCCACTCCCTTCTCTACTCATCCAACTATGTGTCTCTTCTTAACTCATCAAGAACAATCTATGCTTAAAATGAAATGGTAAATATTGAGTTGGATGATGTGTTTAACCTGATTTAGACTTCATACAAGATGTACTATGGAAATACCATATGCTATCCCCGATTAATATCCCAAATTTCTAATGTTTTATGTGTCACATATGAATAAGCTTAAAACTGGAAATGTGCAAATTAAAACAGAGTGAAATTTAAATGCCAAGAAGATCACAAGGGATGGGCATGTGGAAGTTTGGTGCAAATTTGTGTTAGCCTTGTTTTATGTTTGAAAGATGGAGAGATGGCTCAGCAGTTAAGAGCAAGGCCTGCTCTTCCAGAAGACCCAGGTTCTGTTTCCACCACACACATGCCAGCTAACAAGGGTCTGTAACTCCAGATCTAGGGGATCAGACACCCTCTTCTGCCCTCTGAAGGCACTGCGTGCATATTTTGCACAGTCATGCATGCAGGCAAAATACCCATATGCATAAAATAAAAATAAATTTTTAAAAGGTGTTATAATGAGAACTGAGGAATAAAGTACTTGCCTCCTAAACACAAGAAACTGAATTTAAACTCTAAGACAGATGTTAAAAAATCTGTGTGGCCGGCAATCTCAGCACTGGGGAAGTAGAGGCAGGAGGATATTAAGGGTTTGCTGACCAGCCAGCCTCTCCATATTATTGAGCCAAATCTAGGTTCATGGAGTGGCCCTATCTCAAAAGGCAGATGGAGAAGCAGCATGTGCACATGCACACACACACACACACACACACACACACACACACACACACACTCAAGAAAGATGTCACAGTGAAATATTAAAAACTAGGACCTTATTGTGGGTAATCAGTTTGCTGACTCAATCTGAAGCAGAAATCTGGGGCTTGCATCTATTGTTGTATTCAGAGATGTGCTAGGGATCCATAAACACCATAAGCCAGTACCTGCTCTCTCCACACTAACCCACCCCCCACCCCCCACCCACACACATACACACATGTCTGTTTCTTCCATGTCTTTTCTTGAACATGTTGAGGAAGCAGAAGCACAGCTCCAAAGAAAGAGAGAGACACATCTCTTATCTTCCTTATTTTCTCCTCCTCGTTCTGGGCCAGTCTACCCTCCTCACTCATATCTTGTGTCCCAGATAGTGGTGCCATTCAGCCACCTTGGATTTATGTGACAGTTTAAGAAAGCCATCACTGTTGAGGCTGCTGCTGCCCTGCCTTGGTTGAGCTCCCTGCACTTCAAGGACTTTATCCAAGCCCAGTTTTCCAGTTGATATGGTCTCAGTCATTTGTCATAAGATCATTCCAACCAAGCAGGTGACTGATTTGAATGCTTGAGTACTGAAGGAGATGGGCTGACTTCTGTGTGGGTGTGGGCCTCCAGTCCTTTCTACTGGGTTACATCTTCTGGTATTGATCACTAATGGGTAGTTCAGACAGTATACAGACTGCCCTGCAGCACTACATAATATATACATACATACATACATACATACATACATAGAAAGAGAGAGACAGAGACAAAGAGACAGAGAACCACCATTTCACCTACATATTCTGCATATTCTGCAATGAACAAAGACTCACTATCTCCCTTGAGTTGAATTCATGATTGCCTTTTCTTGTGAACAGAAATCAATGGCAAATAGATAACCCAGCATTCTGGCAACTCTTGCTATGTGGGCTTCTTCTGCACCAGCTTCTAAAAGAAGAGTCACCTGGAGTTTTTAGATCAGTTCTGCAGAGATGCCTTGCTAGCGCCCCCATCTCTGGAGCCTTGGTTCAAAATGCATAAGGTACATTGGATAAAATTGTCTCACTGACAAGTTTACCTAAATAGAACTGATTCGTGGTGGAAGCAGAATCATCTTAGGGATCATCTTCTGAAAGTCACAAAGGAGAGTTTAAGGGATGGGGTCCTTTCCCAGGACCAGTTCATTACTTCAGCTCCTTCTTATGTAGAGGAGAATTAAAACATGCTTCTTGCCTTCATTCCTCCCTCCACCATCAATTCCCAAAAACCCTTCTGTGTGATAATGGGCCTCAACTAACACTTGTCATTTGTGGCATCCTGTTGAATATTTAAGGAATATATATATATATATATATATATATATATATATATATATATATATATAGAGAGAGAGAGAGAGAGAGAGAGAGAGAGAGAGAGAGACAGAGACAGAGACAGAGAGAGAGACAGAGAGAGACAGAGACAGAGAATATGTTTTCATGCCAAGATAACCTGTCAGAACACCTTAAATATTTACCATAGTTTTGATGTTTCATTTATCTCCAAGTCAGCAGGGTATTGTATCAGTTTAATTTTTCATGGTGGTGTATTGTAGCCTCATCCCCCTTTACTGTAATAATTTGAACTTTAAAAACTTGTTTAATCACATCACTATTCATATAATAATAGATAATTCTTACCTTGAAGTGTCACTTTCTTATTAAAATCAGCTGCTCATCAGCCATCTGTTCTGAACATCCATTGCTCATCCCCCCTCTCTTTTGAGCATCCCTTGATCATCCTCCCTCTGTTCTGAGTGTTCCTGCCCTCTCTCCCTACTCTTAACTCCTGCCCTTCTTCAGAACTGTCACACTTTAAGTCATCTGGACTCTTTCAAAACTGCCAGAGGTGAAATTGACTTCTGGAGAATGAGTGGCTGAAAACTGCAGCCAGTGCACTTTTGGCACATTGAGATGTCCTCTGTAAAGAGACCCGAAGGGATAATGCATAGCATATTTCAGACTGTGAACAGGGGACAGGCAGAACCCATGTCTGCACTCACACCCGCCTTTGAGGATGACCCTGCACAGTGAAGCCCCTCTTGAGCTGCCAACCCACAACCTCCACCTCCAGCTAGCTTCCTTAAAAACCTCTCCAGTTTTATTTATATTGACCCTCATAACCTCAACCTTTAAAATAGATGCTTTTGCAAGGGTTATGCAGAACAAACTACATTGACATCTTCCATATGCATTTATTTAATAAGTATAACATCACAGAAAACTTACTGTCTTGAACTATCCCACACATGGCTCAAAAGACTTTCTCCAGGGCCTGAGAGATGGTTCAGTGACTGAAACACTTGCGGCACCCATGTGAGTATCTGAATTCAAATCACAGAATCCACATAAAGCCAGATGCAGCACTGCACATCTGTAATCTCAATACAAATGGGAGTTGGAGATATAAGTATCCCTACAAGCTGTGGCCAGTCAGCCTGACATATGCTTCAGTAATCTCCAAGGGACCCTGTCTCATACAAGGTGTAAGGTGAGAACTGACAACTGAGGCTGTCCTGTGACCTGTATATTCATGCTTTGGCACACCAGTGCCCACATTCACACACAAAAAGTAGAAAGAGAAAGACTCTTCATTCTATCCACAAGATAAAATGGAGTGTAGAAAGATAAGTAACTGGCCTCAGTAGGTAAATTTGGTCCTGGGATTTTCAAACTATGCAAATTGTGTTCAGTTATCCTCTCCACTTCTTGTCAGATTTGAGAGCAGGGACAATGTGGCTTTCTTGAGATACTGGGAAGCTCCTGTCAGCATCAACACTGAATTTGCTTTGTTAGTGTAGACTAGAGATAATTTAGTGTAAAATGCCCCAATAAAAATTTTCCCCAAAGCATATGTAAACCACGACATAATAGATTTATCAAAGTAGCAGAATGCTATTATGTTCAAAAGATTAACCAGACCGAAGCTATTTGTCATAGCAACGGGTGCTGGAGTTGACAAATTACAACTGAACTCAGTTTGTAGCAAAATGTTAGACAGTGTCTTGGCACTGATTAATTGACATGAGAGTCCGGCTTGGAATATATTACAGGAATTTAAATATCATTCAGCACAGAACATAACCATGTTTCAGAACATCCCCAAACTGTACCAAGCAATTATGGTGTTTCCTTGATGATAAAAATGCATCTGGAACAAACCACTCCATCAACTTAGTCATTTTTAATTGAAAAGAAAAGTAATTTTGTTATGTGCATAGGCTGACTTCCAAGAAGCCTGATTAGAGTTTGTGGTAGGGGGCAAGCATTGTATCATCTTTGAGAAAAGAAAACTTAGGGGCTGAGGAGATGACTTGATTATTGAAGTGTTAAGTGTTTCCTGTGTGAAGTTTGAGAACCTGAGCTCAGATCCCCAGCATACTTGGTAAAAAGCAAGGCATGTCAGTATGTACCTGCAATCCCAATGCTGGGCAGGATGAGAAGGGAGGATCCCTGTTGCTAGAGAGCCACCATTCTAGTCAAATTGGTGAACTTCAAGTTCAGTGAGAGACCCTGTTCCGAGCAATAGTGTGGAGAGCGACTGAGTAAGACTCCCAATGTTGACTTATCACTTCTACATGAACACAAGTGAACCTGCGAATATACATAAACATAGACACACAAAAATATACACATATGTATACACACCAAGAAAAATAAAGAAGAGAAAATGTTGCTAAAGCTTTACCAATACAAATCTGTTATTCTAGTATCCAGGCTGTTGCAGGGTGGGGGCGGGGAGGATCATGATGGCAAGGGAGAGGTTTGAGGTGGGAAGATCGCAGCAGCATCAGGAGGTTGAGGTGGGAAGATCAGGACAGCATCCAGGGGGTGGTAGGTTGAAGTGGGAAGATCACAAAAGCACCAGGGAGGTTGAGGTGGGAAGATTCATGACTTCAAGGCCAGTTTGGGCTACTGTAGTGAGAGGGGAACAATTAATTCTGATAATGTATTTTATCCTGATAAGGTAAGAAATACTTTTCTAATAAAATACAGGCATTGGAAAATGATATGTGCTCAGAGAGAGAAGGAAGAGACTTTTCGAAAGAGGAAGAATTTTGCTTTTATGATCACAAACAAATTCATAACATACAAGTCTCCATTTGATGATGATGAAGAACATGCCACCTCACCTCTCTTGCCGGTTGGCATTTTCAATATGAAACAGAGGGCACTGTTAGGTTCTGAAAGGAAGACTGAAGTCAATGGGATTTCACATTCCTTATCCCTGTCTGGCAAATTAATTCCCTAAGCAATCTTCTTCATTCCAAGTTGTCAGTGCCATGACTTATGGGATTATGGGTGTACTCAGTTTCCATTCATTGCCAGTTGATAACTTCATTTGTTACTTGAAGGTAAGTTTGAAATCTTGTGTCAGTGTTCTCTAGAGGAACAGAATTGATAGAATAATATATATATATATGTATGTATATATATATATATATATATATATATATATATATGAGATTTATTAAAGTGGCTTACAAACTGTGGTCCCGTTAGTACAGTGATAGCTCTCTACCAATGAAAAACTCAAGAATACAGTAGTTGTTCAGTCCACAAGCCTGTATGTCTCAGCTGCTCTTCAATATATGCTGGAGTCTTGAAGAAGTATACTCTAATGCCAATAAAGGAATGAACTTGACATTGAGAGTGAGGGCAAGCAGACAAAGAGCAAGTGCTTCCTTCTTCCACTTCTGTTATATAGGCTACTGTCAAAAGGTGGATCTTCCCACTTCAAAAGGTCCAGATTTCAGGTGGCTCTTCCTATCTCAAAAGATCTGGATTTAAGATGGCCCTTCCCCCTTCAAATGATTTAATTAAGAAAAATCCTTCACAAATGTACCCAGCCACTTGGGTTTCTGTTAATTCTAGATGTGGTTAAGTTGAAAACCAAGAATAACTACCCAGTGATGGACTCTGAATGTCCCGTGTCAGGGACTATGTTCTTGTTAATGCACAGTGCTTTTCAGAACCATCATCCCTCTATGTTCATCCTCTCTTTCTCTCCTTTTAAATTTTGTTTCTTAAATTCTATCATTGAATAAATGTAACAGCATTTTGTTCTTCATTGACTGAATTTGTGCTCAGAAAACAATACTAAAGAAATAATGAGGACTGTTGGGATTGAACTCAATTGGTATAGCATTTGCAGAGCATGCATGAGGTCCTTAGGTTCCATCCTCAGTACCTTATAACCTGGGTGTGGTGGTGTGGTGGTATTTTTCTGTAATCCCTGCACTTGAGAGATGGGGATAGGAGGATCAGAAATTCAAGGGCAACCTTGAGTACATAGGGAATTCAAGGTCAGCCTGTATGCATTATATATATATATATATATATATATATATATATCAAGAAAATTAGTCAAATATCCTTTAATGGGCAATTGATTAAATCAAGTGTGGAATTGATTGTATTATTCTAGAATTCATATAATTTTACTTTATCATCTGTCTAACAAATATAGGCTGTGAACATGTTTTATATAGCTTTTGTTAAAATAAGTTAAGGAAGCAACAGTCAATGATCCAGTTGGAGGCAGGCAGCATTTCACTGAAGTGCTCCAAACTGCATAGCCATGTTGTCAATCACTAGAAGGGTATTGAGAATCTGTAATGTTAAGGGAAATATAAATCTAAACAGAAAATGGGTGGATTCTATCTTTTGACTTGTGAAGTATTTTATTCCTAAATAGTACACAATGAGCTCTTCATGTCTTATGCGAAAGCAAATTTGGATGTGACTTGGTAATATTGTTTTTGAGGCCAGAGAAGCATATTAACTCAGCAAAAATATTTTCTCTCTCCCCCTCTATTGTTTTGTGGCTCTGGTTCAAATATAGGGCCTTGTGTAGCCAGGTGATCTACATACCCAGCCCTATTTTGAGTTTTCTGCCCTCTGCTCTGTGGAAGAGGATCAAGATGGTCTCAATTTCTCTTCAGTGTAAATTAAAGACTTTAAAACACCATCTCCCTCTGATTCTGCTGTTACAACACATGTCCTTTGTAATCTCATGTTTGCATGTAAATTTTACAAACACTTAAAAGACCTAAGGCTAGCCGGGCGGTGGTGGCACACGCCTTTAATCCCAGCACTCGGGAAGCAGAGGCAGGCAGATCTGTGAGTTCGAGACCTGGCTGGGTTAGAGTGAGTTCCAGGAAAGGCATAAAGCTACACAGAGAAATCCTGTCTCGAAAAACAAACAAACAAACAAACAAACAAACAAGACCTAAGGCTTAAGGAGGTAAAGGAAGAGTTAGGCAAAGGTCTTATACCCAGAGGATCAGGATGTCTGCTGTGAGATTGTTTCTCCTAAAAATGACAGGGAAGGACACCCATGATACCTCAACAATATGGCTACCTAAACAAAACCTGAACAATGACAATATCAACAGACATGTTAAAAACATAACAGGAAATCGTATGGGGTCCCACCCCTAGGCAAAGTACCACAGGTAACTAATGACTGTTGAGAGAGAGAGAGAGAGAGAGAGAGAGAGAATGAACTAGCCTCTCTGAGTGATGATCCTCCTAATTTATTGTCCAATTCAAAGTGGCCAGGACTGAAATCACATATACACAAGCCACACTAAATGGACTCAGCAAGTTGAAGGTTATATGTGTGTGTGTGTGTGTGTGTGTGTGTGTGTGTGTGTGTATGTGTGTGTTTATATAATCATGTATTATATATATATATATATATATATATATATACACACATATATACATATATAGAAAAAAGAGCCATCAATATGAGAGAGAGTAGGGGGCATGAAAGTGGTTAGAAAGAAGTAAGAGAAGGGAGAAGTGAAATAATTATATTTTGATTTTTATAATTTTTAGTAAATAAAAAATAATGAAAAAATTTACAATAAATAATTTTCTCTTCCAAATTCCATATATAATAAATAGTATAAAGATAAATTGACATAATCTAATTTATGCATTAGCTTTTAAATGGAAATTTTAAAAATTGAAACGATTTACATTAACATGTGGTTTGGAAGGTAGTGGATTAAAAAAAGGATGTTAAGATAAAAAAATTAGTACTTCAACATTAGTGCTAACTTAATCATATAAGACTGAATGGCTCATGGAAAGCTAGACCAAATGCTTTCAGAAGAAAATGTTGACAGCATGCATAGATTAGCAAAGACAATCTTGGCCTTGCTAGAAGCCTGGTTTTCATGGCTGATTTACTACAATCAAATAAGTTTGTGCACTAGAGTTCAAATTCTCATTTTGTGCAAATTTTGGCGTGAATAGAAAGAAGAACTGGAGGCCTCTGGCTAGTAGTGCAGGCCTGGAACCTCAGCCACTCAGGAGGCTGAGGTAGATGGCTCACTGCTGAAGGCTGCCTGGTCTCCAGTGCAAGGTCACAGCTCTCCTGGGTGACTCCGTGAGATCCTGTCCCAAAGTGAAAATCCTTAAAAAAAATATCTAAAAGGGAAACAACAGAGAGGTAAGAGGTTTGAGGCAATAACTAACCTGGGGCAAAGCAGGCATGAGACATCACCATTACCTAGTTCATACAGAGAGTCACAGGTGTACAGAACTAGAAATAACACCTCCCTCATGTGGCCCCTGGGGAGCTGAAGTGACATCCGTCCCTCCTGACACAGGACTGGACATTAGTTTGTATCTCTTTCCAGCTCTCTGCCTAAGATTTGGCTGTGCTGTGCCATCTCTCCAATTAATAAGAAAACACCAAACAGAACATTAAAGCTTACAGCTTCACATTTTCAAATTAAATTATCTATTGATTAGTTCAAGGCTGTTATTAAAAATCAGCAGAACCACAGCTGACGGCACCTTGAAAATATCCATCATGATGACTTTGATCAAATCGTAAATGGTGGGTCTGCACTTTATGGTTAGAAGTAAAGGAAGCAAATGAGCAATAAATTTGAAGCTCAGGTAATTGGACGAAAAAGCATCTATTTAATCTGTCCCGAGAGCTAACTGGTCCTGAGAACGGATGCTCTCATATTTGGTTAAAGCCTTTTGTCTTAAAAGATCATTTATAAGTGCTTAAGGAAATATTCAGTGGTGGCAGGCAGAGACTGCTGCAGGGTGGCAGGTGGGAGCAGGGAGAGGCTGTCCAGCAGGTGCAGGGTCTGGGCTGAAAATGGAAAATTAGTTCTGCTGACCTATTGCACAGCAGGGTAAAGATGTTGTTTGGAAAATTTTAAGTGTCAAAAAAAAAAGTTTTTCAATGTTCTTATCTCAAATAAGTTAACAAGCCAGGCATTGTGCCTAATGGCTGCGACCCCAGCCACTCTGGAGGCCAAGGGAGGAGAATTGCAAGTTAATGACCAGAGTGGGTTCAAGGCCAACCTAAGTAACTTGGTGAGATCTTGTCTCCAGAGATATGATAAAAACAAGACTTGAAATATGGCTTCTTAGTGGTACAGCAGCTGCCCAACATGTTTGGGGTTTGATCCCTGGGACCCCAGAGTATAGGTGAATTGATGGATGGGCTGTGCGTTCTTATTTGTTGGGCATACAAGTGCATCAGAACATCAAACTGTGTCCCAATAAATATGCACGACTATACTGTGTTAGTCATTTGTGCAGAGAGATTCTGGTTCTTATCACAATCTGTGCTTACTTCTGGACACCTAGTCACTCTTCCCTCATTTCTAGGTCTAAGGTAATTCACCTTTGAGTTTTTGTTTTCACTTAACCTGTGACCAATCAGGTTGGAATCACTTTAGAGACCTGTCGCTCATCACTGGTGACTAACTTACAGGTGGGAATCAACCTATTTCATTACTGCCCTTTGGCAGGACTGAAGCGATAGCTCAAAAGTTAAAAATGCTTGTGGCTCCTGCCGAGGACCCAGCTGCTTGTAGTAGCTTCAGCTCCAGAGGATCTAACACTGTCTTCTGACCTCTGTAGGAAAGCCCTGAATGTGAGATACATTCACATAGATATACACACATGCACATAAGTACAAAGAATAAAATTAAATCTTAAGAGAATTTTTTGGTAGAGTCATTCAACCAAAAAAGTGAATCTTCTAGCCCATATACCTCTATAAACTCAAGGTTTTGCTTCATTCAAGGGTAGATGTGTGACTTCTGGATACTCTAATGGCTTAATTGTCTTGAGCGTTGGCCATAGCAGGTGTGAGATTATAATAATATGTTTTGAGACAGAGTTTGACTGACTCTCTCTCTCTCTCTCTCTCTCTCTCTCTCTCTCTCTCTCTCTCTCTCTCTCTCTCTAGCTCGTGCATACACACACATACACACACACAGAGAAAGAGAGAGAGTGAGAGAGAGAGAGAGAGAGTTTCTTTTTCAGTGTTTTGTAATCTTGTATTTCTTTTTCTATTCTTTACCCCATGAAAGCATTAGGTCTGTCTTAGACTCTATTTTTGTTAGAATGTTCTTTTAAGCCATATGCTAGCTTTATAATTTCCCAAACACAGTTTGCACACAAACATTAAATGTTTAGATGAAATTGATGTCAATCACAAAAGGATCTTTAGTTAAAATAATTTGATATTCTGCATATTATGTAGTTGCTTTTTTATATTTGAGTACATACTATGTTCAAGTTCTTGTGCTGTTCAGATCTATCCAGTGTTGCAACTATTAAAGAAGGCTGCATTAAAATAGAGTGCAAAATTTTCTTTTCAGTAGCCATCAAGAAAATAGGGTACCAGGATGCCAATGCTAGTCAAATGTTATGAAGGTATAAACTCTGCTTAGGGCCTGGATAAATATTACACGTTAAGTATGATGTCTGCTTTTCTAGAGGACCTCAGTTAGAATCCCAGCATTCAGGTCAGACTTCTCAAAACTGCCTGTAACTCTAGTTCCAGGGAATTTGACTTCCTCTTCTGGAACCCATAGGCATCTACACTCACATGTACATGTCCACCACCATCCCACTCCCACCCTCACACATGCACAAAATTAAGATAAAATAAAACAAACTCCAGTTGGGCAGACTTACTCATCGCTCATGATATGATGGGAAATGCATGGGAGTTATTCTGCTTTACAGCCTTCATACTGTGGAAGGAAAGGTGAGAACTATTGGTTATCTTAAACTCTGGATCCCTAGACATATCTCCTTTGTGCATTTTAACCTTTGCTCGTGTGTGTGTGTGTGTGTGTGTGTGTGTGTGTGTGTGTGTGTGTGTGTGATAGCAGCTCTGACACAAATTGAGAAAGACTTATGAGAACTAGAGTGTTCAGGTTCAAATCATGCCTAATAGAAATCCTTAAATTCTTTAAGACCCATATTTAAGACTTATATTTCCTTAAGGTAATGTCCCAAGGAACATCTGGTAGCCAGTCTTCATTCTACTTCTCCCAGGAAAGCTTGGTAAATGCACCTGTTAGTTTTCTCTCCAATTTTCCTTTTTTTCTTTATTCACGCATCTCTCATATGCACGGGGTCCACTTTGCATGGAGGTAATAGAAGCACACTGTATATCTTCTCTGCCCCCATGAAATGTAAAGCCTAATTGGAACTTTTAGAGTGAATAAGTAACCTAGCCAGAGGTAATACATGTTATGAAGAAATACACGGAATATTATGGTACAGAATTTTTTGGAAAACTTTGTGATGGTAGGACATTTAAGCAAAGACTGAAAAAATGACAGTCTTGGAAAGTGTGTTCAAGGCTGATGTAATAGCAGGTGCAGACGTAGAGGGTGGCATTTCTCAGCCTTGCTTGGGCCTTAGGCTCCAGCCTCAGGTGCCAGATCATGTTGAGTGAGAAAGAGAGGATGAATGTTGGAGAGATGGGCCAAGGCCAGAATACAGAGTCCCACAGGCACTGGATTCGGTTTTAGTTTCAGATATAATTCACATATCAACCTGGCACACAGCACAGTTCATTCTGTTAACCTCAGAAATGAAGCATAGATCACAGCCTACATGTCTGTGTGCAATTCTCATTATAGCAAACTATTAGACGGGGCTAAATGAAAGAAAGAAAGCAGTCTTTCCAGCCCTGAATCTGTGACTGAGCTTCTTCCTCATGTTTTCTTTGATATGTGCTCTTTGTTACTTTGTGACAAGAAATAAAATAGTTTTGCTTCTAATTCGTTGTGTTAATCTTCAGAAGTAACTCTTCCCGCTCTGTCATTTGTCAAGCTGTGTGTGTGTGGAGGGGAGTGTACACGTGTGGAAGATGGAAGTCAACTTTGGGTTTCTCCTTTAATAACTTCTCCATCCTATGTTTTGAGACAATGTCTCTCACTGGTCTCAAGTTCATTAATAGGCTAGTGTTGCTGGACATTAAGCCCCATGGATGCTCCTGTCTCTTCCCCCAGTGCAGGCTATATAGGCATACAGCTCCTTTATGCACTTGGCATCTTACATAGGAGCTGTGGGTATACTCAGACACTTGTGTGGCAAACAGTTTATCAACTGGGCCAACTCCCTAGCCCATTATTAACCTGTAATTATTGTCATGGTCTTTAAAGCCTTTTACCTCGTTTCTAACAGAGTCAAATGTCTTTTAACTGTAAAGATTGGGAAAAGACGAGGTTTTAGAACAGTACCATTCAGCATAACCTCCTCATGTAATAAATGTCCCATATATTTAGCCTCCGACAAGGTGGCTGAGACTGGCTGGCGGGAAAGAAAAGTCCAACTACAAAGATCCACATTGGATATCTGAGTTCCCCTATTCAAGAAAGTGTAACACAGAAATGGGATTTTGTGCTTCATCTTATTTCAAACATTTACAATCTGAACAGTCATGGGTGGCTAGTAGTTATTACTTGGGAAGCACAACATCAGAGCCTGCTTCAAAAACCACACTAGGGGCTCCCTGGAGGTCATAGCTCACTTCACATCAGTTGCTGATGTTCAAGACAGACTTGTGTTAATGGACCTGTTCTGCTGGTGGTGAGGATGCCTCCACAAGGCAGCTGCTGTCTCCATCTCTCCAGCATCCATTTCTTCTCCCTCTGGCCAGAACATTGCATTTTTCTTAGGGTTCATTCTCTTTTCCCTGTGCTTGCAGGGAGCTGTCACCTTGCCCAGCTATGGAGTTGACTAGAAAGCCCCACATTGGCCCTAAGCAACATTCCCTCTCTCAGCTGAGGGGAAGGATATTGGCTAGGAGATAATCATAAGATCTAAGGCCACAGAAGATTCTCAGCCTCAGAAGCCTCTTTGAAACCTCTGGTAAATGACCCCACTGAGCCTGAATGGCAGGATGTTTCTCTGTCTCTGTCAGAACATTGCCAATGCTACAGTACCTATAAGTGTAATCTCATATTCTCCTATTTAACCCTACTTAAATCCTAGATACTTCACTTACATAAAGCAATATGTTCCTTTTTGCCATGTATATGTGTATGCATATGGTTGTATATGTTTGCTTTACTCAGGTGCTGTGGCATTGAACTCAGGTCCTCACCCTTTTACACCAGTCCCTCTTTCTGGGCCACCTCCTCCGTTTTCTTTTTCTCCTTTTTTTTCAAGTCAGCCAGTTTCACCAGCTGTGTTTGAAACCCTACCCACAAAAGTTTTAAGCAAAGTGATATCCAATGCCAAGACATATAGTGTTGCTGAAATGTAAGTGCCTCATATCACACAATATTATTGACAAAACTGGAGAAAACTGGGATATCTCATTGGGGGAATGGTAAGTAGAAAAAAAATATCAGAAGGTCAGAAGGGAGAACATGAAGTTAGTTAGCCAGACTTATGAATTTGTTGCTTTTTGTACAAATTAAAAATTGAAAGCCCTGCTATGAATCAAAATTAAAGTTGAGCGACGGCTGTGATATAGCTTGGAGGTAGGATATCTACCTAGCTTGCCTGAGGCTTTGGGTTCTATCCTCAACCCAGAACGAATGAATGAATGAATGAATGAATGAGTGAATTAGTGAGTAAATAAAAAAATAAATAAATACTAAACTGGGACTAAGGTTTATATTCAGAATAAAATACTATCAAAATACAAAAAAAAAAAAACCCAAAGGGGGAATAGTAAAGTTTAAGACAGTGTGGGCATTGTTTAGGTCTTTGGAGGTGGCACTTTGGGGCATTTGGTTAAATTTATTTAGAAATCAGTCAGTTGTTATCAAATTATGAATCCAGTTTGTTTTATTGCCATTTTTGGAATGACTGTTGGTGGAGGGTGAGTGTCAATTGGGGCTCCCGCACACACAGGTGTGGTTTGAGTTCCTACCAATCTCCTCAATCTCTCCGTGACACAGGACTCATTGGGATGTGCAAGGTGGTCTATTTGCCTTCTCTCTCATCTGGAACATTGTCTATGACCATGGGTGAATTAAGCCCTCAAGACTGAGACTTGGGCATTTGTCTCTCTCCCCTGAAACAATAATGTCTGTCTTCCAATAATCATGCCCTGTACATGCAGAGTGTCGGGCTAGGAGGCAAATTCTGGATATGCTGTGCACTGTCTTGGGATGACTCCGTAGTTTTAAAATGGATATGTTGAACTGTTTAACTATTTCCCATTATTTCCTATTGATTCATACCTACCTCATTGGCCATAGTTCAAAGTTGTAGAGTATGAGACATTGCCTGAGCATGTCACAGCAGGGCCTCATAGATTCTCCCAGTCAAAGGCACTGGGTAACACCATGATTCCCTCATGTTCTCAGGACTCTCAGGTGAGTGTTCTGTCTTCAGTGACAGCTGAGAGTGCTCTGTCCTCCAGACCACACTGGAGATTGTGGGAACTGGGGTTCTTCCTTCACAGCATCCCCAGCTCCTGTCAATTTAGGAGCCAAGACTTCTCAGGACCAAATCTATTTGAAGCTTCAAGAATGTGGAAGCTAAGCATGGTGGCATATCCCTGTAACTCCAGTACTTGAGAGGCAGAGGCAGTAGATTCAGTAAGATCAGTAGCTCAAGGCCATCCCCAGTGGTGTAGCAGATTTGTGGTTAGCCTGGCATATAAGAGGCCCTGTCTCAAAGCAACAAAAACAAGGAAAGGAACAGACATTACCCTGCCCTAGGGAGGTGGGAGTAGGAAGATTGTGAATCATCTTCCTGAGACAAGGCCTGATTAAAAACAAACAAACAAACAAAACAATTAGTGATGTTCTTTTCTGAGAAATGCCTTTTCTCATTTAACTAAGTACCTTTATTTCAGGACACATATTTAACTATTAGTAAATTTCTCTGATGGTTGTTGACTCTAATTTGTGATGCTACCAGCTCTTCCACATCCCACTCTCCTCGAGTTTCCTAATAAAACAGGACAAGCTCAGTCCACAGTCACCTTAACTTTGAGGATGATGTGTTTAGAGTGATTTGAAATCAAGAGTTCAGATTTATTTCTCATAAGACTGTTATTTGGAGGTGGATTTCATGACCTCCTCTTATCTCTCTCTTGCCTGTGGATAAAGCTCTTTATGAGATGGGTGTTTTCCAGGGAACAACTTTATTCTTGGGAAGGGTGACAGGACTTTTAAAGAGGAAAGAAATTAGAAACTGGAGCTGGAGGCAATATGGCCAACCAAAAAATAAAATAAAGAAGGAACAAAAATAAAAGAAAATCCAGTTTAAAGTAGCCAGTATTTGAAATGTGTGTGTATATAACCTGGACTATGAGGCAAATTCACATCTCCATTTCCCCATATGTTCCGTGTCTTCCTTAAACCCAGCCAAGCCTAGTGGCAATTGAAAATGCACACCAAACAACACTAGCAGTATTCTAAGACCTAGTGTAGCACACCGTGTGGACTCTGGGCCCACAGCTGCCCGCCAGCCCGATTTTATCACACATTTGTATGGGGATGCAGCCGCACCTACTCGGTTGAACATGGTCTATAGATGCCTTTGTGCTCCAAAACTGACTTAAACAGCATAGTTTGGTCATCCAAGTGTGTATTTTTTACCATCTGGCCTTCCAGAAAAGATTTGTGGATGTGCTTTGTGGATCTCATGATGGAAAGAGACTACCTGCAGAATTACTTTTTGAATGTAAGAAAAAAATTCATTCCTTGTCTGAGGCAGCAGAGCCTCAGTGGAGGGAAACAAATGAAGTGCTTCTTGAGTAGGAAGGAGATGTGCTTGAGAGACAAAAGAAACATCCAATCTCTTGGGCTCCGTCTTTATGCACTGCCTCCTCAGGGTGGGAATCTACTTCGTATATAGTGAAATTAGAATGAGCAGTGGTAAGATGCCTCATCTTTAATAATGATTAGTGACAGGAGAATCATGTAAATGGGGCTGGCAATGACCTCCTATGACTTCTCTTCCCTAAACCTTGTGTTCAAGTCTTCATCTCCAATACAAAGATGGGGTCCTTACAGAGTTATTAGTGATAGCATTGTTAGTGTGTTCCCTGAAATAGCATGGACGGCGTCTACGTGTGAAGAGGAGATTAGCGTTCAGGTATATAGGGAAAGGAATCCATGAAAGGACTCCAGGGGAAGTTCATCTTCTACAGGCTAGGAGGAGAAGTCTGACTTAGTTGCTTTTTTTATTATTGGGACAAAACACATGACAAAGGATTTATTTTGTCTCATGGTTTGAGGGATCGGTCCCCTTGTGGTGAGGAGGGGACCAGCAGGAGAATGGCACAGCTGTTTGCATCTGCAGCCCGGAAGCAGAGCCCTGCATGCCTGTGCTCAGCTGCCTTCCTCCTTTTTTCTTTTGTATTCAGCAGGTGGCTCCAGGTCACAGGACTGTCCCCCACATTCAGGAAGGTTATTCCTTTTCAGTACTTACACATATTTGCAGGTGATTCTGAATCCAGTGAAATTGACAATGAAGATGAACCATGACAAAGACACACTCACAAGAACACAGAGCCTGTCCATGCTTTACCAGCTAATGTCTGGCCTCTAGAATTTAAGGAGGGCACTTCTGTGGTTTTGGTCAACTAGATTATGGGACTTTTTGACATTATATCAGGCAAATGCACTCACCTGTGTGTTCAACCATAGTTGCTTCCTGAGGATGATATAGACTCTTGACATAACACACATATCTCTCTCTGATGTGTAAGGTAATAATTTTGAACCAGAAATAAATTTTTATTCAGGTATAATTAGCCATCTCTGGAGACACTTCCCAATGTCCTAGTCAGAGGTTGGGGTTATGAGCTACCTTTGTGTAGCTAGGAAGGCTGCTAAATGTCTTGGTAGCACATAGCTGCTACCTCAGAACCAACAATTACTCAGCCTGAAATGCCACTGGTGCTCAGCATAAGGACTCCTGATGTCTCACAGGACATACTGTTCCCAGGCTCTCCTCTCTTGTCCCTTGCAGACCTCCAGTGTTCTCTGCAGGTGCCGGAGGAGATTTTCTACTCATGTGAGGTCGTCAGAGTTAACAATGCTGAGTTACTTGGCTCTTGCTGCTCTCCTAGTGAATTCCCAATGAACACCGAGAAAAACTAGTGGGTGCTGCATGACGTCTGTGACAGGGACTCTGCTCCTCTGAGAGACATTCTTCCCCTGAGGGCCTATAACTTTCCCAGGTTTGCAGCCTGTGGTAGGGACTGGGGTGGGTGAAGAGGAATGAGTGATGGATGGGCTACAAGCCTCCCAGACTAGGCAAGCTGTTGGGAAGCTTTCTTTAATATCACATTTTATACACAGCCATGGGTCAGGCCAGGCTAGAGATACACTATTCCTGATCACAGTACAGAGGTGTTATCAGTGTACTCAGAGAGTCATCAAATGATTTATTTATGCAGCAATGCAGCTCTTGGGTTCTGATGGTGAGCACAGAAGGCAAAATTTCTCTGTGTGTGCCTATATATATGTGTGTGTACATATATGAGGGTCTCTGTGTATACATGGGTACATGGACACATAGATGCTTTGGATCATATATATGTGGGGGTATATGTGTTTGTGACTATGGATGTGTGTATGATTGTAGTTGTGTGTGGATGCATATATTCATATGTATGTTTGTCCATTTGTATGTGTACATATATGTGTGTGTGTGTATACGTGGCTTTGTGTATATGTGGTGGAGGGTATGTATATGTATGTATGAGTATAAGAATGTATATATTTGTATGTCTACAGGTATTATGTAGGTATATATAGGCATATGGATACATTTATTTGTATGCATGTATAAGCATACATGCTTATGTGGAAAGAATGGGTATATGTGTGTGTATAAGGGCATATGTACAGATGTGAATGGATGCATTCATATATTTGTCTGTGTGGTAATGAATATGTATGTTCATGTATGTGTTATATTTTTATGGATGTATATGCATGAATAATTGTAGTAGCATATGAATGGATATGTGTACATTTGTGTATGAGGGTGTTCATATATGTTTATGAATGTATATATGAACATTCATGTATATTAATATATATTTATTTTAATGTATGTGTGTATGAATGTATACAGGCATGTGTATGTGTGTGTCTGTGGATGTGGATGTGTATGCCTGTGTTTAGTGTCCCGTGATCTGCCCATTTACAGCTAAGCCTGTAATTAGCTCTTTAGAGACTAGACATAATCACTCTTTGCTTTTTCTACCTGTAAATCCTCATTTGGCTTTCAGATTCCTTGTTCATATTCCAGCTTTAAATCACAGGAAATTGGGCTTTTGGTGAATACCAAGCTATATTAACTCTGCATAGTGCTGTAGGAGAGCAACTGAAGAAAATTCTGGAGTCTCTGTGTCTCAGAACACACACACACACACACACACACACACACACACACACACACCCCTTTGTCTACATTGGAGACATTTATGAGGAATATGTTTGCACACATTTGCTAAATCCCCTTCCTACTGGAATGAGGTCCGTTCAAGGAAGTTACCAGAAGGTATCTGTTGTCTGTTCCTTGTGCCTGTTGAATCCATACAGGATGACAAACTGCCACTTGTACCCAGCTGCAGAGAGTGCAGTCTCTATCACAAGGGCTTTAACTCTCAGGTTTCAGAGCCAAGTTAAGCATATGTAGCCCAGGCACATGTTGTGTCTGCACCCACAATGCCTTGTGACAGTCACGGCCTTGCTTATGTCAGTATAGTGATGTTCAGAGAATCTAAGGTGAAAGAATGACATTCTAGTCCATTGTTAGGACAAATGCACCTGCTTATGATGATATTATATCTAAACAAACCCACTGGAACTTGAGATATTATATGTGTATGACATATTAAATGAACCTAATCTATGGAATATCAGTGTAACCCTCCTGAGGACACAGTCCATGGAGTTGCCCTGCATTGTTTACAACTGTTTTACTGCTGTTAGCTGCACTATTCTGAGAGAAGATCAGAATTCAAAAATACTCTGTAAGGGAAAAGTGCTTCAGTCCAGCCGCTGCGAGCAGGGGATGGTCTGTGCTGCATGTGTTGGTTGCTATCCACGAGATCTCACTAGCCTGGGGAAGTTGTTTTGGGTCTATGCTCTCTGGTATAGTGGGCCAGAGTTACACAAGCCCCTGTAGTGTCTGAAATCTGGCTGGTGTGGCCAATGATTAGATCTTTTAATTTTATGTAATTATAATTAATATGAACTCTGATCTCATAACTTGAAATAAAATTTGAGTATACTGCATATTTTTATTATCCATGTAACACATTTAAAAGCATAGACAAAAGCATACAAAGATATGTGCCAAACTGTTAATGCCTCTCAAGCTGGGATTAGAAATGCGTAAAGAGGGGATTTTAATGTCTTATCTTGCCTAATTCCAAAAAGAAAAAGAAGAAAGGAGTGGGATTAGAAACTAATCAAATCAATCAGTGAGACTAATTATATCATGGAACCAATTATGTAGAACCATGTCCTGGAATTAAAATGAAAAGGAGAGAGATGGAGAGTTGGCTGATTATCTCTGTAATCCAGGCAGGGTCCTCCCCCACTTCGCAGGGAAAGTGAACTCTGGGCCTCAGGCATCTGCTTCTTAAGACATATTGCATTTGATACCTCATGACTATTTGGACAATGCTCAAAAATCTGAGTACCCTGCAGGTGGGGATCACAGAGAGAAGCAAGATGTGGAAGCAGGGATGTGTTCTACCTCCAGCCTCTAAAACCAAACCTCTGTGCATATCTCTCTTTGTTGAAAGCTCTTGCAAAGCATACAGGCCCTTGCCTAGGCTGATCAACAATGGTGAAGATGTCTTTCTAATTCTCATTGAAGTGACGTGTGAATGGGTAACAAAGGATCATGTTGGCAGGCCTGTTTATGCCACATTTGGTAGCAACAGAGGAACAGAATTCTTCCTTTGGTTTTTTCTTTCTTCCTTCTTTCCTTCTTTCCTTCCTTTCTTCCTTTCTTTCTTTCTTTCTTTCTTTCTTTCTTTCTTTCTTTCTTTCTTTCTTTCTTTCTTTCTTTCTTTCTTGTGTATGTGTGGTATACATGTGTGGGCATGTGCATATATGTGGAATCCACAGCTTGACATGAAGTATCTTCTTCTATCACTGTCCTCTTTCTGAACATGTAATTTACTAGACTGACTGGCCAGCAAGCCCTGGAACCCTCCTGTCTCTGCCTCCCAGTTCCAGGACTAAGGCACAAAACATTTTATTTTCTTTAAAGATGCACTCCTAAGCATTAAGTACTTGTGCCAAAAAGAATAAAGGGCCACTCATGAGTGACCATGTGGATTCAGGTTGGCCTGATTGACATGTTCCCCTCATGAAACAGTTGCGTGAACATTCAGAGTCACAGAACCAAGACTGTCAGTCATCAGTGAAAGCATTTACCCAGGACGTCGGTGGGGCCATGAGGTAGGTGAGTTACAGTAGAAGGGAAACCTCTGCTTTCAGTTTCATATGTTACCTCATGACTCTTTTTGTTTGGGGGTTGGTGGAAGCTAAGCTAACACATATCAGAAGATTTTCTAAGTAAACAACAAGTGTAAAGTCAGATGGAAGCAAATGGTAGACGGCTACTAAGGGAAAGAATGATAGCCCAAGGGAATTTTGACTGCCAATCACTTCACTTTGCACAATTAGACATTTCTAAGCAGTCAGTCAGCCCACAGAATCTGCAACACAGGACTGGCTTTTATGGGGCACTTCATTTCTCAGCCCCAAGGAAATCAGTAAACATGGAAGGAAGTGGAAGTGCAGGCCAGAAGACATAGAGGAGAACTCATGGGGTACAGTTAAAAACAGATAGAACTAAATTCTCTTCTAAAACAGCACTGGCAAGTCCCGGGCCGTGGACACTGCTCCCTCTGAAGTTGGCAGAATGTTCTTTGTGCATCTCAAATCAATGTGCCCTGGCTACATCCCTGCCTTATTGTTATTACAAAGGCAGCCTTGTCATAGAACTGCAAGGGCCTCTGGGACTCAGGTCTAGTCTGGGGTCTGAACCACACTAGGTGCTAATTTCCACAGAGTTGCAATCAAATTAGAGGTTAAATCTGACTCTGAAGCAGGGGACCACATGGGACCACAAATGGCCTGCCTTTTATTTTCCCTTCCCAGGATTGTGTAATGAACGCAGCATATGGCACATTTTAATTTCAGCAAATATTAATTTTTAATGGGAAGTATACACCTGGCTTTGTGTTGTTCCAGAATTATCACAAAGGCCAGAACTTCTTTATGTGATGCAATTGTAATTAAAGTAAAGAAACCTATATACATATTTTTGATTGAGAATGTGTAGCCCAGGTTGGCCTTAAACTCAAGATCTTCTGAATGCTAGGAACACAGGTGGACCACCATATCCAGCCACCTATGGACACAGAATCTATGTTCAGCGTGTTACATCTTCAATGTAGTAAATTTGCAGAGTCCATGCTGTTCTCTGCCATCTGCTGATATTTCAGTATATTTTTGACCCTCTGAAAAATTATAAAATGCCTACCAATACTGAGGGTAAATATGCACCAAGAAAAGGGAAAATTCTATTGTGTTATCATCTGGCAATTTAAAAAAAAAATCAGTGTTTGATGATCCCCCAAGTACTTTTTTATAGCCAACAATGCCCTTAAAGTTCCAATTTTCCCCTTCCACCTCCTATGTGCTAGGCTACAGGTATATACTGTCACATCCAGTTTTAAGGGACACTGAGAACTGAGTACAGAGTTTTTTGCTTGCTAGGCAAACACTCTATCATCCTGGCTACTTCCTCAGCCCTTTTCCTCTATCTAGTGCATAATATTTGAATTCATCCCATCTGTGTGCCCCTGTGGAGGACTAAGGGGAGAGAGAGGAGGGGTGGAGGGAGGAAAAACAGCAAAAACAACAAAAATAAGAATAAGAATCACACCAGGTATCCTTTCTCAGCTGCTTGTAAACACAACCCCTTTTTTAATGTTTTTATTAGAGAGGCGTCCGTATTCTATTTTGTAATTCATTTCCCTGAGGGAACTTTAGACCTTACAGGTCTGTTTGCAATTCCTATCAGACTGGAGGGTTGCAGAAAGAGCAGAATAATGGAAAATTCACAAGTTGCTCAATTTTGGAACACACACACATTCCAGTTTCTTGGTCTGACAATTTCTTAAGTCTGTAGACCTTGATGTTCTCATCTCATGAATTTGGTTGGAGCCTGATATTTATAACTGGCAGGTTTGATAAAATTTTAAAGAGGAAGTTGAAGCTGATGAGCAAGAGCAAATGGAAGTGTGTAGTTTGCACCGTGTAGCTGAGCCTTCCAGTTTCATTTTCGCTCTTTGTACTGAGTGTATTCCTTGGAGGTGCCAGTGTTACTCAGGGCTGACTCTCATCTGTGTTGAAATGGCTTCTAGGGGGCTTTCCAGCATTCCAATTTCAGTGTGGGTGGTCGTATCTGAGAATGCAAGACAGAACAGATAGCAGTTTAGAATTCATGTAAATATACATTTATACTCCACGTGTGAACTCATAATGGGTGGGATAAATCTTGTCATTTCAACCTAAGTGAAATAGGAAATAGCTTGAAAGGAGGAAGTGGGGTTGACCAAAATGTCCTCTGGATTCTCTGACTGACATAGAGAATTGTTTGAAAGTCATATGACCAAGATCTAGCCACACAACAGGTGATAGTAGCATTGCCATCTCAATAAATACTGACTTTATCTTAGAAAGGTTTTCCAACCTGTCTGCTTTACAGAATAATAAACATGCACTAAAGTAAAGAACCGGAACAGAAGCCCTCTTGTGCCCCTCCCCACACCCTGCAATTAGGATTGTGTTTTATCTATACTTCATGTGGTGACTGCCAGGCCAAGACGTGATTCACCCATTCCATCCATAAAGATCATAGTTCTGCATCTAAGCTTGGCTGTACCCATTACTACAGCCATGAACTTGGTTCTCTAAGATGAGCATGGAGTTCGTTTTCCCAGGGGTCCAAAAAATTTCAAACTTAGTTTGGTTGAATTGATAACCAGATGAGGAAAGGGGAAACGGTCAATATACCTACAGTCTCCACTGCCTTTCTCTTTATGCCCTTCCTACCACCCCCTTCCTTTCCTTCTCATTCTGCCTGGGGCAGAACCCAGGAACCAGAAGTGGTAGGCGAGCCCTTTATCATCGTTAGCTGCACTCCAGCTCAACCCTCGCTCACATTTGTACTCTCTATTTTCGATGACTCAGCATTATTTTTCTGTGTCTCTCTCTCTCTCTCTCTCTCTCTTTCTCCATTTCCCATACCCCTTTCTCCGCTGTAGATAAAAAAAGTAGTTTGATGCATCATTGATAGAACCAGTAAGACCCAATATCTATTCTGGTGCGAACACAGGTGGCAATAATATGATATTAATTCATGTGTAGGTGTACACACAGACACACACACACACACACAAACACATATGAACCCATACTCGTATATCACCTTTCAAAGGAAAAAAAAGCTGCAAGTTGAGAGACTTTTCCCCCAAGGACTATATTAAGGTAGGTGAGCCTTATGTCACTCAAGAACTCTCCTGTAGTTGATTTTTTCCTCCTGCCTTCCCCCTGTTAGATCCTAGACCAGTCCCTACTTAGGTAGTAGTCATTTCCAGAGGGGTCTCTCTTCATCCTCATAGTTAATGCTTCATGCAGACCCTAGGCTGACAGACACTCTTGACCCAGTGTCCCCTGAAATTAGAGACAGCTTGACCACAAGTGTGCATTCTGAACTACTCACCTATCATGTGGCAAAAGGCCTTTCTTTCCTCTAAAATCCATAAAAAGGGACCCCTATTCTGCCTCAGGGGCCTGAACTCTCTTCAGATGCTCTACCATGCTGCTGTTTGCCTATACATCTGTGATGTTAATTATAAACCTTTGGCTCCAAAGGACAATCTGCCTCAGTGTTCCCTTTGAATCCCAAGCCCAATACTTTGACCTCCTCACTTTGTTCCTTTGTGATGCTACAGTTTGAACACAGGGTCTCTCACACACTGAGTAAACACAGGGAGGGATTCTGCAGATACTTCAAAAACATCAGAGACTGTTTCACTTAGCTACCTCTCCAGGGGATGTATTTATTTATTTATTTATTTATTTATTTATTTATTTATTTATTTATTTATTTATTTATTTTTGGTTAGGTAAATTAGAGGCTTCTGTAGTTGAAGTTTTTTTTGTGGTTTTTTTTTTTGTTGTTGTTGTTTTGTTTTTGTTTTTTGGTCCTGCCCAGCCCCATGGATCCTGTAGCTGCTTGCCCAAGTAAACACACAGAGGCTTATATTAATTAAAACTGCTCAGCCATTAGCTCAGGCTTATTACTGACTAGTTCTTACACTTAAATTAACCCATAATTTTTATTTATGTTTAACTGCGTGGCTTTGTACCTTTTCTCAGTTCTGCCTTCACATCTTGCTTCCTCTGTCTGGATGGTGATTCCCGACTTAGCCTTCCTGTTCCCAGAATTCTCTTCTCTAGTTGTCCTGCTTATACTTCCTGCCTGGCTACTGGCCAATCAGCATTTTATTTATTAACCAATCAGAGCAACACATTCACAGCATACAGAGTGATATCCATAGCAGTCTTCCCTTGACACTATTTTTTTTTCCTTCTGAAGTAAACAAGGGCATTTTACATAAAATACAGTGTTTGTGGGAAACACAGGATATATTTTTAGCACATGGCCATCATTTCTACCCAAACTTTCATTAATATAATATCATGTTTCATTCCAGAATGAAAAGATCGACCAGATCTTGTCTGATATTCACAAAAATGATCAAGGACATAATCTAATGCTCCCTTCCCAACACAGACTTGACACAAAATAGTAATGGTTTTCCGTGGCAGGGATGATGAGCCATTCACCACTGATCCTACTTCCAAAGTCACCAGCTGTGGCACCACACATTATCCAGTTGCCCTGGATACCAGATACAAAAGGAGTAAAGTGGAAAGTGCAGGAATGTGTCAGTACTTCTGGGCTACACATAAGCGCACTGATGCTTATAAAAACATGTAGACCAGTATGGTGGCAGGAAGGGCAATTTGGCTGTCTGATTAATCATCTACCCATCCATCTACCCATCCCAATTTCACCAGTACAACTTGACAATATTTCTTCCTACTGTTTACATAACTTGCAACCAATTTCCTATTTAGTATATAGCCTTCAAGTCTGTTTCTAGTCACAAAATAGCCACCAAAATAAGCACCAGAGGATCCTTACATACCATGTTCTACAGGAGCCTTTGAGAACCACTGACATGTTTAATATCCTAGGAATTAAAGTCCTTCCTGCTGCTGTCATCATCCTCTGTAGTGGGATGATGCTGAGGCACACACACTCAATACCACACAGTGGCTCTTAGCTCTGGAAAGAACTGTCAGGTAGAGGGAGAGCTGGAATCTGACTCATGGTCCAGTGGAGTTTAAAAATGCTAACCTAGTCTCTTAGAGCTTGTCAAAAACCTAGCTTTTAAGGAGACTCATGTATATGCCTCTGACTTCCCAGCTACCAAACAGTCTAGCTTCCCAATGGGTAACATCCAGACAGTTTCCTGGAACCTCAGGGCATACACATGGTACCCCAAACTGACCTGCCTTGGGCACTGTGGAAAAACTCTGTGGTTTGGATCTTCCAAATGATCAGGTTCCAGTTAGACACTCCTCATTATGTTGACCTATCACCTGATGGGATGGGATATGTCAATAAAGGATCAAAATATGACCCTATCAGTCAAGGGTTATCCTAAGCATTAGCTGTAACACTTTTTCCTCTTTTTTATTTTTATTTTTAGACAGGGTCTTATACAGCACAGACTGGCCTCCAAGTCACTATACAGACAAAGAAGGCCTTAGTTGTTTTTTTTATCCTCTTTCTTTTATCTCCTAATATTGATATTACAGGTGTGTACTACTATATCTAGAACTGAACTCATGTGTTATATAGACACTCTACCTACTGAGCTGCATCCCTAGCCATCTGCCCATATTTAAAAGACTCATGCTGTATGGCCCCAAGATAATGGGATCTTTTGTTGACCCAAACACCATCATCTTTATTCTGCTCTTGAACTTAAAACTAAGCTTTCCAGGAAACAAATAGAAACAAGAATAACAACAGCAGAAGAAACAACAGAAAAAAAATTGCAGGTGCTTAGTGGAGTCAAAGAAAGCCAATGTAAGACCTGCAAGACTACACCCTTGAAGGGTTAGTATGGAGCCCCCAGCTCCTCTAATGGTATCCATGTGAGCCAGAAAGTCTCTCCAGAGATACACTAGATGCCCACTCTCCTGGCACTCGTGGACATGATGAGTCTGTGCTCACCTATGACTGATAGGATTGCCTAGGCACCCTATAAGCATAAACCATGGAGTGCACGTCTAGCACCATGTAGTGCATGCCCAGCACTTTCCTAAGGCTGGTGGCAATATGGTTATTGGATAAAGACCAGTGAAAGTGGACATGATGCTATGGCAAGGATCATTGTCAGCATCAACTAATTGGAAAGGATATTGATTGGAGGACAGCATGTTTCAGGCCAGAGAAAAGGAAAGTGCTTGGCCATTGGTTTCTTTTCCTAAAGTGGCTTGTAGACTCTGAGGGACCTAAATTCATGATATGGAAAGATGTCTTCTGTCTGGCTATAACTGCTCTGCTTTGGAAAATAGTGGACAGTTTTAAACATATCAGTGGGATGCAGGCACCAGTGTGTTTCCATCAAGGTGCAGTGATCTGCTGCCTCTCTACAGTGCTCCCCAGGACACTGATAAGGTACACAGAGTTGAGTTCATGTGTGACTTGTCAGAGAGATGCAAGCTGGATAGGTAGGACAGTGTTCTCTGCAGCACTTTCTTACCTGGTCAGTCCATTCCACGACTGGAAATAGATAAACAGGTGGGGGTTCCTATTACTTTCAGTTATTCATCAGTAACAGTACATAAAGCACATTCAACTGGGGATTTTATGCATGAACAGCAAGACGATATCCAAGTCTGCAGCAGAACTAATGCCCTGTGCTTGGAAATCTTAATTTGTTGTCTTCCTTGTCATGTTCATATGTGTGAACTGTGTGTTAGAGCTTTAAGGTAAAATAACAAACAAACAAAAGCCTGTGTTCTGGATAAGAGAAAATATGGGCATATGTCATGCACTACTACCTTTTTTTAACCATAATGCTAAATGTGTGATGCACCATAGTCTCTTTTTACCATCCCTGGACATCCCACAGCCCATGTGTTATAGCTGCCACATGACATCATGAAAGAGATTGTATCCCAGAGTGAATGCAGACCACTGGATGCCACAGATTACTCTGGATTGAAGAGCAAACTGTTAAGTGTGTTAGTTCCTTTTAACCCTTGTGGGTTGTATGATTTAATCTTCCCCAATAAGGCCTCAACTTCATCCAGTGCTGTTAACATGGAGTACCATTTCTGTCATCCTATCAGGTTCACAAAAGAGAAATGGGATAGTACACAGACCTAACACCACTGTTACTAAATAAATGGGGAAAAATAAGTTAGGAAGGTCAGCTGTGATGAGCTACACTGGTCTGAGCAGGCTTTGCCTAATTCTCAGTCATTTCTACTTGCAGAAGATCCCCTGTATGTACAGTAGAAGCCATTGAGCTTTGAGTGATTGTTACTCTTTCTCTGAAAAAGTCTCCTCTACTTTGGCCAAAGGAAGCCCATGTGATATCTGCAGATGCTTCTGTGGTGTCACATGGGTTTGGATGCAAAGTGTGCTTCCATAGGTTCATGTGTTTGACCACGTGATCCCCAGCCAGGGGCACAATTTTAGAAAGTGGTGGAACTTTTAGGAGGTGGAGCCTGGCTAGAGGAAGAGAGTCACTGATGGAAGGACTTGAAGTTTTATAGCCCCACCCTACTTCCCCGTCTACTTTCTGCATTCCTGATATAATTCAACAATACTCTCATCATTCTTGCTTTATCTTCTTGAATTATGAGCCAATATAAAACAGTCTTCCCATAAGCTGTTTCTAGTCAGGTATTTGGTCATAACAACTAGAAAGTACCACATTTGCCTTATAGAAGTATGGGTCTTATGAAACGGCCTAGGGTATCCTATTGGACAATCTCCCTGGATTAGCCTTTTAGTAATGAATGTACACATGACCACTGTGTGTGTATATTTTTCACAAGGCAGAATGTGAGGTTGAAGACTGTAAGCCACGGAATGCTAGCAATACTAGCATGCCTTTTTCTGCTTTGTCCTTGCTGGTTTCATGAAGTAAGATGGTCTTATGAGGAGTGACATCAGGTCAACTATCTTGAGCCCACAAACATAAAAATTACAATATTCAGAGGTTTTATGACTTGTTTATTTAAGTTTTGTCTTCTAAGGACAAAAGACCTAAAAGATGTCCAATATAAAGGAAACCTTAGGAATAGCCAGTCCTATCACTGCAAATACTACCTGCATTGTCTGTGAAGTCAAATTATTAAAGCAGTACCTCTTGTCTTACATTTAAGATTGCTCATTGTGAGGAACTCAGGAGCTTGTGTGTTCAAGGCAAGCATCCTACCACTGTGTCCTCAACTTTTTTTTTTCTGTTCTTGAGACAGCGAATAAAATAGACAGACCCTTGGCCCAAACCAAAAGACTCAATGAACAGAATTGTAAATGAATAGGAAAGCATTTCAAGACAACAAATTCTATGGGAATATTTTAAAAACATGTACTCCATTTATTTAGAAAATCTAAAAGAAATGAACAAGTTTCTAGACTTACCTAAACTACCTAAGTTAAAACAAGCAGAGATCAACAACCTGAACAGACACAAACAAGGAGACTGAAAGGAATAAATGATATTCCAACAACAACAAAAAGAAAGAAAAAAACACAAAGGAGAAAGAAAGGAAGAAAGACAAAGGCTGAAGTCTAGATGGACTCACAGCAATATTCTACCAAACTTTCAAAGAGCTACAACCAAGAAATTTTAAATTATTTTTTTAAAATAGAAACAGAAAGAACACTTTGAAATTCCTTCTAGAAAGCTAAGATTACTTTAACACCAAAACCAAGTAAATACACACACACACACACACACACACACACACACACACACACACACACAAATATCCAAGTAAAAAACAACAACAACAAAAAGCAAACTTCAAGCCAATATCCCCAATGAATATAGATGCAAAAATCCTCAATAAATGCCTGCAGGCTAAATGCAGACATATATGATTTATTTGATTACTGATATTGTTTTATTTGGATTGGCTCCATGATCATGTACTATTTGGCTTGCCTGTCTTTCCTGTGCCTCTGGCTGTTTGTTCTACTTCATCCCGTGTGGAGTTCCTACTGTTTTCTAAAGCCACAGGTGGAGTTCAAGAGTAGACTGGGGAGGTATTTGCAGCTGACATGTGTTGATGGTCATTTCTGATTTTCATAGCTTATGTTTTAGGAGGCTCATGCCATTTAAAGAAGAGATGATGATCTCTTCTCTTGGTGTAGCAAAGAATATTTTATTTCATAATTGTATACTGGGGAAGGAGAATTCTATATGTCTAGTCATCCACTCATCTATCAATCAAATCTATCTATTATCTCTCTCTCTCTCTCTCTCTCTCTCTCTCTCTCTCTCTCTCTCTCTCTCTCTCTCTCCCTCTCTCTCTCTCTCTGTCTTCTGTCTGTCTGTCATTCTATCTATCTATCTATCTATCTATCTATCTATCTATCTATCTATCTATCTATCATCTGTCATCTATCATGTATCTGTCTGTCTATCTATCTGCCTTCATCTTCCTGGGTCGAAAAGTTCCCAATCTTGCTTTCTGTATGCATGGATTGCCGTTCTCACTCTCCAGTGGCCCTGGACTCCCTGGAGCCCTGCCTTCTCAGCACTGCCTCAGGACTCAGCTTAAGCCCCTTCCCTGGAGTTAGTGCTCTGTTCTGTTGGGTTTTTTGGTCATGCTTACAGCAGACATTCTATTTCTGGAGTGAATTTTGTACAGTCTTAATTTTCAGCTTCTCTTCTCAGACCTTTCCTTATTCCCAAAGCTTGGGGTGACCAACATTGAAGCAATATGGCTAGAAGGTGGTGCTTGTTTTGAAATCCAAGTAGTTTCCTGCTTTTCTGATTTGTGTGTGTGTGTGTGTGCGCTCGCGCACACCATTTGGCTTCACAGTATTCTTCAAAACCAGAGCACTTGTATGATAGTTTTTCTTTCCTATTTCCATAGAATTTAAAGAAGTCCCTGGAAAAATTTAATACAAATAGCTGACCTTACTTAACTAAACAGACACTGTCTTTTAATGAATCAATTATGTAGTTACTTACTGATTATTTAAAATTAGCTTTTTTTTTGTAAAATTCTTTCTTTTTCAAGTAGGATTGGCTGCCTGGTATTCACAGCCCTATGCAAAATAAAAGTTCAGAAACCCCTGCTTAAAATGATAAAGTAGCTTAAGCCAGCAAAAGCAAATATCAAACTGAGTGTGTCTATTTTCTGAGTGTGGGATTCCTTGTGAGCACAAAGCCAAATGCCCACGAGTTTAGCCCCAATTCAGTGCTATGTATGTGTAAAGTGACTTTTGGTCAACAACTTTTGAAGTAATTAATTCTCTGGGAGAGAAGGACAGAGCTCAGCCGAGGGAGAGGGGTCAGAGGTGGTGTGCTACCATGCTGCTTTAGAGAGCAGCTTAGGGGCTCAAGTTCCAGGTGTGACTTGCCATTGATTTGACTATGATTCTTGAGAAAACCATTTTCCCACTGTGGCATTCTGTTTCCTAACAAAAAAGGCAAGATTTTTTTACCTTGAACTGTTTTTGAAACTTGTATACACTTCTCACTGTTGATACTTACATACACAGCCATAATATTAAGCATATCACATGAGGAAAAATGAGGCCCCAGAACTTTAAAACTCTGCTTTTTTGCATTATTTCTCATTAAGGTGGATGATTAATTGCCCCAGATCAATTTCAAAGCATTCTTTTTTTTTTTTTTTTTTTTTTTTTGGTTTTTCAAGACAGGGTTTCTCTGTGTAGCTTTGTGCCTTTCCTGGAACTTACTTGGTAGTCCAGGCTGGCCTCGAACTCACAGAGATCCGCCTGGCTCTGCCTCCCGAGTGCTGGGATTAAAGGCGTGTGCCACCAACGCCCGGCTCAAAGCATTCTTAATGAAATCTAAGAGCAGGTAATTGTCAGGCATGGTCAAAATCATTAGAGTGATATAACACACCTCTGATTTGAGAGAAGAGACTCAGAGTGATACCTAAGATAGCATTTTTGGTTCTGTGATTGTGGGCCTGCAGATATGGATCTGCCTCTAAATGTGCTCCCTGCTCTTCCAGAGGACTTGAGTTTGGTCTGAGCACCCACATCAAGGTAGTTCACAATCATTGTTTAATTCTATGTTTGTTGGATCCAGAATCCTCTTCTGGACTCCATGAGTACCTGTGCACATGTGGCATACATTCCCAGAACACACACACACACACACACACACACACACACACACACACACACACACAGAATAAAAGCAAAAGAAAAGTATGCATATTTATACAGATCATAACTGCATCTCTTTATATTTAGGAAAGAGGGAAGGCATTTAATATATATTTAGAAATTTTTTTTGGGGGGGGCGTTTCGAGACAGGGTTTCTCTGTGTAGCTTTGTGCCTTTCCTGGATTTTGCTCTGTAGACCAGGCTGGCCTTGAACTCACAAAGATCCGCCTGCCTCTGCCTCCCGAGTGCTGGGATTAATGGTGTGTGCCACCACCGCCCGGCTTAGAAATTTTTAATATATATTTAAAAGTTAACTTGATCAACAATCTTCAAACTTGGTGAGATTAATTTCCTATTCTTATGTGAATAGAGTTTACTAGAAAACAACTCAGGACAGAAAAGCTAAGGGCGCTTTTATCTATTTTTTAAGTATAATGCAGTCCTAAACTGAAAGGCACTTAAATATTGATGCATTTTGAAGAAGCACTAGTGGAGCCTACACAAAGTTCCTGCTCACTTTCTCACACAGGTCCACCAATACAAAGGAAGGATGGGAGAGCTGGGATGACTCAGTCATGATTGGTTGGTTTTAGAGCATAGCTCATTGGTTAGGTCTGGGTAGCAAATCAGTGTTTCTGGGAGCTGATTACCTACATAATTGAAACAGATATGTGTCCTCGCAAGAGCCAAGGTGAAGTTAATGGCTCTCCCAGAAACACAGAGTATATCTCTTTGGACTGATTCCATACCCTACCTCAGGCTGCATGCTTCCTGTGGGCCTGCTTATACATGGGGACCATTCTTGGAGATTCGGCTTTGTTTAAGGTTTGTATTTGCTTCTCTGCAACCCTTCTTGCTTAAAGATTCCAAACTGCCATGTCCTCATCTACACCCAGTGTCATCCAGTATCTAGTCACCTAGCACTAAGTCAGGCGTGGAAAGAACCTCCTGTAATGATGCTATCTATGGAAAATGGATGTCAAGCCTTCACGACTCTGGATGTTCATGTCTGCCATGTCTGACATTCTACAAAATTCAAAATAAACTGTTCTTGAAGGGAATAAAAATAGGCATGGTGGTGCGGTACATCTGTTAACCAGGGCTTTGGATGTAACCTGCCAGATCTCCCAACAATCCAAGTACAGCTGCACAATACAATTACTCTAGTCAGATATGTTTATCAGTCTTTTAAAGACTACAGAATCTAAAATGGTACTGTGTTTTGGAAGCCCAAACTGTGCTCTGTACAATAAGTTATTATGTATAATTTTAAGGAAATCTAACTCAAACAATAAGAATGGATCTTCAGTCCCTCTTTTAGGGAAACTTACATTAGCCTCTTTTAGTCATCACTGTAGACTGAACCCAGGACCTTCCTCTGGTAGGCAACTGTTCTACCCCCCACCCCCCCCACCCCCGCGCTAAATCCTCAGCCCTTACACAGGACTGTAGCATGGGATTGATACTAGTGAACCTGAATCTTCCTTCCCAATTTGAATTTTTTTATTTACATTAATAGGACTCTGTAAATTTTCTCTAGGATGATTTGACTTCCTGTTATTATAATAAACCTTAGTGGAGGAAATGGTTTATATGGCTTACACTCCCAGGTCACAGTCCATTAAGGAGGAAAGTCAGGAAAGGAATTCAAACAAGAACTGAAGCAGAAAGTTCAGAGAAATACTCTTGCTGGCTCATTTCCACGCTTAATTAGTTTTTTTTTTTTATATAGCCCACCCTCACCTGTGTAGGGAATGGTGCTGCCCACAGTGGGCATGACCTCCTATATCAATTAATAATCAAGAGACTCCCCCACACAGACATGTCCATGGGTCAATCTGATCTGGCCAATCCCTCAGTTGAAACTCCCTTCTCAGGTAAGTTTGGGCTGTGTCAGGTTGTCAGTTAAAGTTAGCCAGTATATTTTCCCACCCAGTCTGAAGCCAGAAGCTCTAGACACAGTGTTCTTTTGCTAACATCTTAGTGGTCATTGTGAGCATCCCAGAGTGACTTGAGTGACCTTTATGTCTTATCATCTATGAACATTTCTCCTTCCTGCTATCAGCCTGCTTACAGTTTTAAAGCTCAGAGTTTTCCACCTAATGCAAAAATGTTTATTTTTTACAAGATAAAATAGACTTACTTATCTCAAGATAAGTCTGCAGCTAGAGAGATCTGGAATGAAAGCAGCTTGCTCTGGAGGAATGATGACAACACATTGGCTTTTTCATCTGCTAGGCTATAGCAAACTAAAATAAGACAGTAACAGACTCCACTGTGTGTTTTAGATTGTGCTTTTGTTTGTCTGTTTTCCTCACTTAAGTAGGGCATGTTGTATTGGAGTGGGGGACTTCTATACCTGATGGAAAGGATTTTTTTTTAATTATAAAATACATCTGCCCCTCTTGAGCAATAGTCCAGGGGAGCAATCACATATCAAAATAAAAACAAGAGGGTAGTAATATAGCAAGCATGGCATGATTCAATAACTCTACAAGATTGCTTTATTAGTTAGGTAATGAAGCATGTGGGGAATTTCTACCAAACATGACTCAACATACCGCCAACTAACATTTGAAATAACTGAACAACAAGTTTAGGAAGCATGGAATGAGGTGAACTGTTAAATTACTACTAGATTGGAAAATGTCCCCAAGGTTCTTCCTATCACTTCCTGGACAGCTTGACCCAGGGTTGTTGGGAAAATGCCAGAAGACGTTTAGTTCTTCAAAAAGTGCTTCGTATTGAGCCACATTCTGTTGTTGCTTAATGGGACAGCATCCAGGCCCCAAAGAATTCCCACCTAAAGGAGATTATCGTTCTTAGCTGTATAGTTTTAAAATGAATGTTTAATTACTGAGATTTTCTCTTATGTTTGGGTTTTCCTCAGGTGTGGTGGGGGAGGATTGGGAAGAGCAGTTTCCCTGGTGTCTCTATACAGTTTTCCATGACGACTACGTGTGGTCATTTTATAAGCTCCCAATTATTCTAAGTGATTTGTATGTGATCATTTGCATAGACTGTTCCTCAGAACACTGGTTGCAGTCAGTGACCTATATATAAATCACAGAGCATTCTCTGGGTACTTGATGCAGGTGGGAGAAAAGCCTCTCCCATTCATAGTTCCAATTTGTGCATTCCAGAATATTTGATGTATTTCGTAATAGCCACTTGGATTGGCGTCTCTTTATATGGCTGGGTGCTAGTAAAGAAAAATATGTTTAGTATATCCTTTTAGTATCAGATGGTATGTGGATATTGTTAGTGACAACACTGCTTTCCAAGGTAATTGTCAAGTATCTGCCCCACCCCACACCACTGTGAGAGCAGAGACAGAAGGCTGCAGGGGTAAGCTGTTCATTAAACAGATGAGCAGGCTGAGACCTCACAGGCTGAGCAATTTCCCCCCCAGAAGTCACTAGTTTTAGATAGAGTAAAAACAACAGTTCATACTGCCTGAGGTCAGCCTGGTTTCTTCATACTGCCTATTTCCTCTTGATAGTTGATATATGCCACTTTTAAAAATGGTGGGGCACCATGCATGACTACTTTTTGTCTACTTCTTCCTCTATAGGCTGAGTTCCAGTGACTCATTTAAAGAGGTCAATGTGCTCTTTCCAAATCAGGTTTAATTTGTCACTTCACAGTGACACACTTGTGCCCACAGTCTACCTGAGTTGTGGTATGTGGTGATATATTGTGTACTCTAAAAAAATTTGCCTGAAGATCAGAGAACAGAACAAGCCACTAGATGAAACACAGAGGTCAGGCAGTGGTGGAACACACCTTTAATCCTAGGACTCAGGAGGCAGAGATCTGTCTGGATCTCTGTGAGTTCCAAGCCACCCTGGACTACATGAGATTAACTCAGTCTAAGAGAGAAACAGAGCCAGGCAGTGGTGGCACACACCTTTAATCCCAGTACTTGGGAGTCACATGCCTTTAATCCCAGCACTTGAGATCTTGTGCCTTTGCTTGGGAAGCACACATGCCATTAATCCCACAAGTGATGGCTGGGTGGAGAAAGGTATATAAGATGTGAAGAGACAGTAACTAGAGGCTTTTTCAGGCTGAAGAGCCCTAGATGTAAGACAGGGTCTTGTTTCTTTGTCTTTCTGATCTTTCAGCATGTACCCCAATATCTGATTCTGGGTATTTTATTATAAGACCTTTAGACATTCAAGCAACAGTGGTACTTGCATGTTGTCTTAAGGGAAGGGACCCTGAGTGCATACCTAACTCAGTGATTTCCTAATGTGGATTCTTCTGCTACTTCTTCCCAGTTCACTGTAAAATACAAATGAAAAAGCCCTGGATGAAGAATTTTCTCCTCTCACTAAATGAATTGCATTTTACCTTTAGTCCTATGGAATAATGATTAAAGGAGACTCCCCTTGCCTTATTCTCTCTTCCTTCACAAAGGATGTCATGTGTATCTCATCTCAAATCTTCCCTTAGTTACCCAAACTGATTCCTTGTTTCCTACCATACTCTCATAATGCTTTTGCTGCACGTTTCTCTGTGTGAAATTCAAACATGGGAGAAATTCTTTCCCAGAAACCCCTCCTCAGGAGACATTTTCTCCACAATTCTTTATTCCGAAAACTGAGAAACTCTGGACTCAGTTGCTCAGCAGATAAAGTGTGACACTATCTGCTGCAAGTAAACATTCGGGCCCTTCCTCTGTGCTACATTTTCCCTGTGTTGGTAACTTAAAAAAAAAATAACTTTCTTTTTTGGTAGACAACAAAACAGGTGCTGCCCATGAGTCCGGGTCATTGTTCAGCTCTCCCTCTTTCCTCTAACTTTAGTCACATCAATTTTATACCTCATGCAGAGGAGTCCTGCACGTTCTCCATCCCTTCCTCTCTCACTCCTTTTCCCTCACTTTCTCTCACAATTACTTCTCATTAGTACTTGTGTTTATGTGCTCGTGTGTGTGTTTGTGGTTTTTTTTGTGTGTATGTATTTGTGTGTGTGTGTTTATGTGTGTGTATCTGTGTGTGTGTGTGTGTGTGTGTTCGTGTGCGCGCAGGCACAGAGGCCGAAGGTCACTATTGGATGTCTTCCTTAATTGTTATTCATGCTATTTTTGGGACGGTCTATTATTGAATATTGACGTTCACCAATAGGCTATATTGGAAAAACAGCAAGCCTCTGAGATCCTTCTTTGACTCTGTCCCCAGAGCTGGGGTTACAGGCATGTGTCACCATGCTTGGTTTCTTAGGCAGGTGTCAGACATCCCAAATCAAGTTCCTGTACTGTGCTTCAAGAACACTTTAATGATATGACCACCTCCAGGACATTTTTGATTCCTGAATGTGTATACAAGTGCCCGCTAGGTCACCTGTTCTTATTTGAGGAACTATCTCATCTGAGTACATATTAATACTCATGAACTCTTCATACAAACTCAGCTTTATCTACCTCACAGCATTTTCTATGTCTCTTATCCATAAATATCAATATGGTTGCTGCTTCATTGGCAATTTGGAGCCATGGGATGGGGGGAGAAAATCGGTTGTATAAATATTTACCTGTGTTGTAATTTAGTATATAGTTGTAGGTCTATGTTTCCTATTTTTTTCACATTTCAAATTAGAAATCCTTGACTGGCCTAAGGGAAGAAACAGTGTAGCATGAATCTTAAAAGTTCTTATTAATCAAAACAAACCCGGAGCCAAGTATTGGGGTTAACACTGGAAGATCAGAGAGATAGAACAAGCCACAGCTAACCTCACCTTGCTAGTTCCTCAGCTGGTCCTGTTTCCTCAGACTGGAAGCCTCTGAGTCCTCATCCCAATGGCTCTCAGCTGAACTGTGCTGCTCAGAACCTAAAAGCTTTACCAGCTAAAAGCTTAACCAGCCAAATGCTTAACCAGCCAAATGCTTCTAGTTTCTGGTTCTCACGCCTTATATACCTTTCTGCTTTCTAGCACCACTCCCTGGGATTAAAGGCTCACTTTCTGGGATTAAAGGCAAGTGTCACCATGCCTGGCCGTTTCCAATGTGGCCTTGAACTTACAGAGATCCAGAGGGATTTCTACCTCTGGAGTGCTAGGATTAAAGGTGTGAGTGCCACCATTTTCTAGCCTTTGTATCTAGTGGCTGTTCTGTCTATGACCCCAGATAAGTTTATTAGGGTGCACAATATTTTGGGGAACACAATACCACCACAAAACAGGGCATCTCTAAGCTGGTAAACACAGGAAAGCAGGGTGCAGCCTAAACATTGGGATTTCAGCTGCTTGCCTTCAGGATGACTCCAGTGAAGTAGATGAAGAGTAAACATGGATCTTCCCTAAGGGAGAGGCTAGCTGTTCATTCTGTTGCCACTTGGTAGATTGGTATAGAGTGGGCAGCATTTCATGGGAATGGTATTTGCAAGTTTTCTATATCTGTAAAATAGTGAGCAATGTTGGATGCTTTAAAAAAAAGCCAGGTGGTGTCGCACACCTTTAGTCCCAGCACTCAAGAGGCAGAGGCAGGTAAATCTCTGTGACTTCTAGGCCAGCCTGGTCTACAGAGTGAGTTCTAGGACAGATAGTGCTACACAGAGAAACTTTGCCTCAAAAAACCAAAACCAAAACCAAAACCAAACAAACAAATAAAAACCAAAAAAAGGAAGGAAGGAAGGAAGGAAGGAAGGAAGGAAGGAAGGAAGGAAGGAAGAAAGACAGAGAGAGAGAAAGAAAGAAAGAAAGAAAGAAAGAAAGAAAGAAAGAAAGAAAGAAAGAAAGAAAGAAAGAAAGGAAAATGAAGAAAGAGCATGTGTGTGGAGTTTGGGTAGGATGCATGAGTACATATGTGTGGAGAATAGAGGACAGCTTTGGGTGCCAACTTCAGTAATGTCATCAATCTCCTTTGAGACAGAGGCTCTCATTTGCTTAGAGCTTGCCAATTAGTCTAAACTGGCAGGCCATTGATCCTCAGGGATTCTCCAGTCTCTGCTTCCCCAGCACTTTAATTATAGATACATGTCACCAAGCAACATGGCATTTTACATCATTCTGGGATCAAACTCAGGTCCTCATGCTTCTGAAACAAGCCCTTTATAGATCACTCTATCTTCCCGGCCCTTAACATTAAAATGCATATGATGGAGCATTGCTGGTCCATAACTGTCTCTGAATTCCTGGTAAATCTGAAATAGGGAATCTTCCTTGAGGCTAAATTCTGAAAACAATGAGTGAGAACAAAGGCAAAATAGGGAGTGTACACTTAACTAGGTGGGCAAATATGGTCAGAGTGACATTAGTTAATAGTAGGGAGGTAGAACAGTTCAGTAAATATACCATATGACATATACCTACCAAAAGAATAATATGATCCTGATTTTGAGTTAGCCTGGTTATACTCACTTCTTGCATTTGTGAAGTAACAGTGGAGTAATAGAAGCATTTTCATGAATGGTAAAATAGCAGAAGTAAACTACTACAGGAAATTCAACACTGTAACTATTATTTTCAATCCTGGGAAAGACGTAGAGGTTTATGGCGAACCCAGCAATTCCAATTGTCTGATGATGTTTTTGAACTGTATTGGTGTCTGTGTTTATTACGCATGACCTCCTAAACTTAAATCATCAAACTTGTTTGAAAAGGAGCCATATGACATGAAAGTCTAAAACCATGAGCTCGAGAACCACTCTTCTGTAGTATCTCCTGGTTCATATCTAGCTAATAGTGGATTGACTTTGAGATGTAATCCTTCATTTTCTGTGCCATTGTTTCTCTATCTATAAAGTGGAGGTGGTGGAGATGGTACTCATGGTAGTAATGGTGATGATGCTGGCAGTGGTGATGATGGTTCTTATGATAATGGTGTTGGTGATAATGATGCTGCTGCTTGTGCAGCAGCTGCTGGTGTTGATGATGATAATGTGGTGGCAGTGGTTGTTATGATTATGTGATGATGGAGATGATGTTTATGATATGTAATGGTGATGATGGAATTGATGATATCGATAACACATGACTCACAGAGATGTAAAAAAGACTGAATTATCTATTCCATCTTTACACAGGCCTTGAAACATGCTTTGCACTTAATAAATATTATTTCTCATTATGAACAAATTCAATACAAACAGGATTTCTATTCTTAGGTCACATCCCAAAGAACCACTGTGTGTATTTGTCCTAGTGAAAATAGATCATGGTTCCTACTACATATTTCTTGAATTTTTGATAAACTCTAAAAGGTTAAAGTTTGAGAACTCATGAACTGGGGCAAAGGTAAAGAATGTTCTGAGGCACAGAAGTGTGGGAGTTATCTCCAGGTGGTCCTGCATAATAGATCACAAGCTACAGAGAGTTCTATATTGCTTAATTCAGAATCACAGGGAGATGAAACGCTCCTTAATTCTGAAGCAGTAACAACTCCAGACCCCTGATGCTTAAGTGAGAAGCCCAGATAACACCCCTAATTCCAACTGCAGCCGCCCTAACAGAGATAACAGCTGTCTCCGCTCAATGACACATCTATCTGTTCTTTGTTGAGTAGTGTTTTGCATTTCTTTGCCCAGAACAAATGAGCTATTTTGGCTTTAATTTTGTACTTTTAACTAATTAAATTGTATATGTGAGCTAAAATATTTATATGCCCAAGATAATGAAAATAACCCATGATAAATGGAACAAATGTAGGAAATGGAAAGTAGATTTGAGAATACCATAGTTTATTGAGCATCTGTGATTGGATTGTGTTCCCTAGTATGCTTTGGGGACTGTAATTCAATCTGTTGTTGGAGTTGATTGCTCTTCTTTTGAGTGGAGGTTTAGAGAGAAGAAAAAAAGAATTCTTTAACTTTCTACCTCAAATTTCTTCACAAATCACCGTCCATTGTCCATTAAATTGTAGGGTGGGAAGAGGTATTTTGCTTAGGAAAAGGAAGAGCTGCTTTGGATGTGATTCTTATGTGAGTGAGTGATGGGTAGAGAATGGCTAACAGGCTCATGGATAATCGCAGTGGAGCATGTGAGTGTGAGAATGATGGGGGGGGGGGTGAATCATCATCCTTGTTTCCAGATTCAGCATTTAGCATTGAAAACTCAGCATCCACATGATGAGGGAATGTCTTTCTGTATGCTGTGAATATACGTTGCTCTGATCAGTTGATAAATAAAACCATTTGGCCTATGGCAAGGCATCTTAGAGTCAGGCAGGAAATCCAAACAGACAGGAAGAGAAAGGAGAGGCAGAGGAGACACCAGTGAGCCGTCCAAGGAGCAACATGTAATGGGACGAAGGCAAAGCCCCAGAACATGTGGCAATGCATAGATTGATAGTTATGGGCTAATTTAAGATATAAGAACTAGCTATCAAGAAGCCTGCCATGACCATAGTTTAAAAATAATATTAGCCTCTGTGTGTTTACTTGGGGGACACAAGTAGGAGAGATTTGTCCTGACTGCCGGCAGGCCGGGACACAGGAAATCTTCCAACTACATCCATGAAATACATCGGACCTGAGGAAATCAGAAGGATTGATCAACCCACAAATCAGAGTGTATGTAGCCAGTTAAGGAAGTAGATTGCTTACGCTAGCACAGGTTTTGTGTTTGTGTCACCTAACCTTCCATTAAGTCCGAAGTGTGATCTGAGATTGTACAAGATGCCCTCCAGAGACCTCACCTTAAGTAACCAGCTTCAAAAGGGCACAGCTAATAGTTGACAAGGTTGGTAATGACCCAACCCATGATCCTTCCACCCTGCTAGTTCTAGTTCTTTGTCTTTTACACAGGCACCAGAGTTGGCCTGTGGACCACTTCTATTTGCATATAGTATCGCTTTTCCTTTTTAGACAGTGACTAAGAAGTAAGGGTCTCCAAATACCAATGGGAACAAAAGTCACTTTGCAAATAAATATCTCAAGAAAGTGACTGGGTATGAGCTGAATGGCAGATGGAGAGCTTGCCCATCACCTTCTGGTTGTTTCACTCTGAGCTTGGTGGCTATTTGATTTCATCAAGGAGAAGTTTTGCAAACACATTCCCACCATTGTGGCTCCTGGCTGAGTGTCCTCTGCAGGTATCTGACAACAGCATAGGTTGTCAATAAATATTTGTCAGAAAGAAGTGGAGGATTCATAAAAAGCAATGCTCAGACATTTACACATGCAGGATTCGGAGGAAGAGTGTGTTGAAAAGGTAGAATCAAATTCAGCCTTTGCCTGATACCAAACATCATTTCTGTTTGTTTGTTCAATGTGCTGAGAATTTGATCTGCGCCTCATGCAGGCTAGGCAAAAGTTCTGCTGCTAACCTACATCCCCAGCCCTGAAGCATTTCTAATAGGAACTCCTGTGATGCTGACATCATAGTCCACTTTTTACATGGCAGAATTATAGAACAAACATGCAGAAATGTGAAGCTCCATTTTTTCTTATGCATTCTACCATGTTATTAAATGAGTAGGAAGCCACTTTACCACTGAGAACAGAGAGATTATACTCAAAAAGGGACAAACCCTTCAAAGTCTCTGCTCCTGGCCAGACTTCTGTATTTAAGTTATGGTTGCTTCTGTCTTTTCCTTAGCCCCTTACTTTGGAGGAACTGTACAAAGCAAAGTAAACATGGGAAACAGAAGCAGATGTGGCCCAGTGGCTACCAAATAGGAGCCAGCCCAGATAACTAAGTGATGTTTTGTTATGTGTGCGTGGAATTGAATCCACTTTACCTTTAGGATGCAGTGGAGGAAAGCCCATGATTAGAGAGTGGGCTGGTGAGAGCAAAGGGCCTCTTCAGCATCCACTGTGAGTTGAAAGAGGTCTGTGTGTGATCCTCTGGGAATTTCCTTTTTTGGCTATTATCGCTAATTTTTAACAGTTGACTTTGGGGAATTATGCTGGCTGAGGTTTTGTTTTCTTTTTTTAGTTCCATTAACACCTTTCTTCCTTGTCATTCAAATATGTGCATATTAAGAGTTACCAGGCTAGTGAAGAAAAAAATTGAATTAGACTTGCAGAGACTGGGTATAAAAATTTTTTTTTTTATTATGCTAAGTTGTCTCTCTTTCCAGGATTGAACAAAAAGTAATTTAAGATTCCTTTTATGCCTTATATTAAAGGGAAGAGATGTCTTTTCAATCGAAGATTTTGATTTCTCCATTTCAAATATGTTCTGAAAATGTTTTAGTTACCTTGTTAGGGAAAGGGATGCGGTCAATTCTTTTGTACTAAAAATTAGTGTATTCCACAGGGACCTCAGTGTCAAGTCCTCGGTCAACCACTTTCCTAGAATGGGCAATGCCTTAGGTTCAATTCAGCAGGACTTAAAACAAGTGTCCTTACACATGTCTGTAGTCTCAGTACTCAGGAGGTTGAAGCAGGAGGATCACAAGTTCAAGGTCATAGTTTGTCACACAGAAAGTTTGAGACCAGCTGGGCTACATGAGACTCTGTTTTAAAAGGAAAGAGAAAAGGCCCATCTTCTTGGGATGGACTTGGAGGTATACAACCTTAATTCCAGCCGTGAGGGGCCAGTATCTGTGAGTTTGAAGCTACCCTAGTCTATATAGTGAATTCCAGCTAGCCAGGGTGATATAGTGAGACCCTATTTCAAAAAATTTTAAAAGTGTGTATGTGTGTGAAATGGACAGACAGGCAGAGAATTTAGAGACAGAAAGTTTAACTTCTTATGCAACCTACCCTATATACATCTTCTGAATTAGACCTTACCTTGTTTGTGTTTTCATTTTATTTTGAAATTAAAATGATTACTTCATATCCACTTCCATTTCTTCCCTCTAACCCTCCCTATGGCTTCCTTTTCTTTGTTATTTTTACATGCACATACACACATATGCATGTGTGCACATACATATGTAAATATAACCTGCTGAATCTGTTTTGTGCTGTTTATATGTATGTGATTTCAGGGCTGACCACTTGGTATTGGATAACCAATAGGAGCTCATCCCTGAAGAAGACTGCTTTTCTCTTGTTTTCAGCATTCCTTAGTGGCTGTAGCACTTTGTCTGTAGGTGAGGCCCTGTAACATTTTCCCTTCTGCATTGCATGACTATTGGTGATATTCTTATTCCATTTTTGTTTAGGAAGCAAAACATAGTATCATGGTGGCATTTCCCTGTCATTTCTAGGTGATACAGTCTCACAGCAGACTTTCTGGTCCTCTTGCTTTTAAAATCTTTAAAACACCAATGGAAAGAAATTTATTTAAAAAAATGTTCCCTGGATCTCATTGCCTATTAATTTGCTGTCACCTCTCTGCCCAAAATACAAGCTGTGATTCTGGGACAGTCCTAGGTACCAGGGTAGCTTGGATTCCTTAGTCATGGGAAACAACAAGCTGTCCAGAAGTGTCTCTTTCAGACTTACAGAGTCTGCTCCGTAGGAGCAGAGAAACTCTGTCCTCCTAGGGAAGAAAAAGGTATGAGAAATTTTCTGGATTGTATTACACAGCATATGAAACATACCTTACCACTTTTGGACTATTGAAGTAGTGGATTCCCAGGATAGCTTGTGTATGATCTTTATTAATCATATTGGTAAAACAAACATAGTAATTTTTATTTTCTTAAGCTACTTGTGAGAGTAAGTTATTAAAAGGACAAGGATATAAGATTCTTATCACAGTGGGACATCAACCTTAGATAGATTCCCCATGGCCCATTCTCCACACAGATAGGCAGATACTCTACCAGACAAGGAATAGAGATCTTAAATTCACTTCGCTTTTGAGTCACCCTCAGTGTGCATTGTTTCTGAGAGTAGTAAAATTCTTGTGCTAGAAAAGTCTATCATACGGTTGTTCTGGGAGAATCTAAGGTTCCATTTGGGATTTCCCACAAGCAACCCCTCCTACAGTGTAAAACCACAGTCAGCTCTAGAGTGTCACTGCATTATAAGCTGGGATTCCATTATGTAGATCTGGGGTGCTGGCTACAACTTTCATGAAGGTAAAGACAAATGGAAGCTACAAAGATTTTTTTAATTAATTTACTTTTGTTTTATGTTCATTGGTGTTTTGCCTGCATGTATGTCTGTGTGAGGATGCCAGATCCCCTGGAACTGGAGCTACAGACAGTTGTGAGCTGCCACATGTGGGTGCTGAGAATTGAACCCGGGTCCTTTGGAAGAACAGCTAGTGGTCTTAACCACTGAGCCATCTCTCCAGCCCCCACTACGAAGATCTTAGAGCAGTGGTTCTCAACCTGTGGATTATGACCCGTTTAGTGGTTGAAGGACCCTTTCACAGGGGTTGCCTAAGACTATTGGAAAACACAGATATTTACGTTATGATTCATAACACTAGCAAAATTACAGTTATGAAGTACAACAACAATAATTTTATGGTTGGAGTAACCACAACATCAGGAACTGTATTAGGGTCTAATACATTAGCATTAGGAAGGTTGAGAACCACTTCCCTAATATACTTTGATGCAGTAGTCTCTACAATCAGAGGCCAAGGGAATGTCTTATCTAATATCCCCGCTATTGAGTGATTGGGAAGCTGCATTAGGCAAAAATGATGCAAGTTCTTTCCTTCACAGAAGTTAAATGCTAATAGATGACGTATGTCACATCTAGCCCTACATAGTTAAGGCAAACATAGTTCTTCGTAGATGGCAGTCTACACAGATGACATGTTCCCTCCAGTGGAACCACCCGGGGCCAAAAGCTTAAGTGCATTAATAGCCTTCCTATTACAGATAAAGAATTGTAAAAAAATTTGACTAAATATTGCATGTAGTTGCTGTAGAAATTGGGAAGATTAATTAGATTAATACTATCAGATCCTCATGATGTATTCTTCCATTAGAATGTCAATAATGAGAATAAATTATTCATTAGAAAAGTCAGATTCCTAAAGAGTGGGTGTCCTGACCTTGCACATGGATTAGGACTGCATGCTGTGTTGGGGGCTCTAGAAAATCTATAGAATTGGAGGCAGGGTGACCACGGCCATTTGCTTTTGGACTGCCACATGTATGTTTGTCATTATGACTTCTGGTAGATAAATTTTAAGAGCTATAGTTGTGTCCTTCATTATCCATTTCATCTCCCAAGTGACCATCTGTCCCAGAAGTGAGGTTTGAGTAGAAATGAAAAATAAAAAGACAGGCCCAGTAACTTCTTTTCTTCTCTGCTTTCATCTCAACATTTTATCATAAAATTTTCCTAGCAAAAAAATTGAGAGAGGGAATGAATGTAGCTCAGTAATAGAGTGCTTGCCTATCATGTGTAAGACCCAAGGAGCTATCCCAAGTTGTGGGGATTGAATTGTGTAGTGAACACCTGTGTGTCCTCCATGATTAATATTTTACTGTTTATATTTGTCACAGTGTCTGATAGTCCTTCATCTATCATTCACCTATTATTTTGATACATGTCAAAATTGAAGACATTGATTCTTCAGATAAATATAGTTGTGCATGGTAGCACATGCCTAAATCCTAGCACTCCAGAAGTTGAGACAAAGGATCAGGAGTTCAAGGCAAGCTTTTTCTACATGAGTTCAAGCTCAGTCTAGAATATGTAAGATTCTGTTTCAGCAAGAACAAGATAAAGACAAACAAATACCCACAAAGAGATCATCTGATAATTAAGAGACAGACAAATAATCCCTGGATATCACTTCATAGCATCTTATGAGAACAGAAATCAGTTTCTAATGGATGCTAAAGCAACCTTTAACATCATCTTTTTCCATCTGGTCTACCTTTTACAGCTTCTAAATAATTCACACTGTTCTACTCAGTCATGTATTCCCTACTTTGTCAGCTGTCAAGTTTCCAAATACGTAAGTCACCCAAAGCTCCTTTTGCCATTGTACATATCTTCTATCTACCTTTTACCCTGTATTTAGCTCTTCCCAGGATGTTTTTTGGTTCTAACATTTTTGTTCTTTGCTTATCTTGAATTGTAATCTTTCAGTGAGCAAACCTGAAAAATATTGGCTCTTGCAGTAATGACTGTGCTCTAGTGTGTGTGTGTGGGGGGGGGGTGTCTATATGTATATGTATTTGTGTTGTGTATGCACCTGGAGGCCAGAGTATCTTCCTCAGCCACTCTTTACCTTAATTTTTTTTGAGCTAAGGTGGTCTATAACTGAACAAGGTGATCACCCATTTGGCTAGACTGCCTGGCCAGGGAGCTCCAGGGATACGCTCTGCTTCTGCTTTTCCAGAGCTGGGACTAGAGACATATACTATCACACTTGACATTTACATGTGTGGTGGGAATTTAAGTTCATGTTCATGCTTCTGCAGCAAGCTGTTTATTGATTGATCCATATCTCCACCCCAAACTGTAGTCACATCCTGATGATAATTTCTTCAGTATAGCTTTCTAAGACATTAACAAGCATCTTGGAGAAGTATGTTGTTTACCAGCATGACCCAGCCATGAGCAAGTTATAATATTCAGAAGATTTAGCATATAACCTACCATAGCCATTACCATAAACCTGCCACAGGCTATAATTTAAGAGATTAATTAGTGAATTAATTAATCAACATCTATTCTGTAGCAAGTGTTCGTATCTGTGGTTTTTAGACAGTACTATTTTTTTCTAATGTCATTACAAAGCTTTCTATTAGTCTGATGTTTGAGAAAGACTCTGAAGGTTGACATCTAGCATTCATACCTATATGCACAGATGTATACCTGCACATACACTTACATGCACAGGCATACATCAGCATATGCACATGCACATATACCATACACGAAATATTTTAATTGATATTATTTAGTCCTTTATTTTGGTTCTTTTAAAACAAAGTCTTACTCTGTAGCACAGGATGGCCTGGATTTCGATATGCAGTTCAGGCTGGCCTTGAATGGTGAGTGGCTAAAACTCCTGAGCACTGGGAATACAGGTATGTACCACTACACTGGGATGTTGTGGTCCCATGATATTGCTGGAGAGGATTGTAGATTGGGCATATCTCCACATTTTGGTGTGTTATCAGCCAACTCACTCATGTCTTACCTCACTTGAAAACTTTTTGTGGTGGCACATATGAAGTGCACATTTTGTTAATTATGGAGTGTGTGAATCTGACCATAGTCATCTTCCTTTGCAATAGATCCACAACTGATTCCTATCTAGTTGAGATGTCTCCTAGACTAGTAACTTCTCACACCTTTGTGGAACTCATTCACCCAGTTTTGATAATCACCCTTGACTCCCTTATTTAAGAAAGTCAACTAAATTTATGGGCGCTTTTACATATTTAATTATTTATTAGTTGTATCTCTGTGTGTGTGTGTGTGTGTGTGTGTATCCCATGCTATGTGTTTGTGGAGGTCAGAGAACAACTTGAGGGAGTCAGTTCTTTTCTTCTATCATGTGGATCCCAGGGACCAAACTAAGGTCGTCAGGCTTGGTAGTTTACCTGCTGAGTCATCTCACTGGCCCCAGATAGTCAACTTGTTAAAATTCAAGATATAGTAGATCATGTTTAGTTCATCTTTCTATGTCTGGATTATCCCTCCTAGCCAAATGTCCTTCAGATTAACCCATGTTGAATCATGTTGCAGAAATCAACTCATTTTAAAGGCTATATATCATTGCATTTCATTTTATACCACAGTTTATGTAGACATTGATCTTTTCATGGAAACTGAAGATCACTCTATATCTTGGTTACTGTGACTAATGCTTCCCTGAATACAGGAGTATGCAAACATGTCTTTGACATGATTTTCATTCCTTGGGATATATTCCCAGAAGCAAAATTTTGGAATCATAGGTAGATAGACTCTTAGTCTTGTGAGGAACTTGCATACTGGTTTCCTTGATGACCTTATAGTATACATCACACACAGTGTCCACGGGTCTTATTTTTTTCCATTTTCCAAATCACTTGTTTGCTTTGAGCTATTATAACAGATGCTAGGTAGCAGAATTTCTATCCTATCTTCTTGGTGGGGAGATCTTAATTCACATTCTTTAAATATGAGTCATGATAGATGTTTTTCATGTATCTATTGAGTATATATTCTTTTAAAAGTTTTGTAATTATTATTTCACTTTATGTGTTATGGATGTTTTTCTTGCATGTGTGTCTATGCATTATGTGCATGCCTAGTGCCCTCAGAGGCCAGAAAAGGCATCATATCCCCTAGAACTGAAGTGAAGGACAGTTGTGATAAGTCATGAGGGTACTGGGAATTAACCTGGATTCTCTGAAAGAGCAGCCACTGCGTCTAACTTCTGAGCCATCTATCCAGCCCCCATATATTATTTTTTATTAAGTGTCTATTCAGGCCATTTTTTACTGTGTTGCTTTCTTGCTGTTGAGTTTCTTACATAGTCTTTATATTAACCCCTTAGAGGTAAAATGTATACACATCCTTTCTTGCTTCAAGTGTCTCTTCTGATTTTTTGTGTTCTTTTCATTAATTTTACTCTGTAGAAGTCTTACAGTCTTATCCAATGTGTTTGTCTACTTTAAGTCCTTGGCCTTTACAGTATATATATATATATATATATATATATATATATATATATATATATATGTGTGTGTGTGTGTGTGTGTGTGTGTGCGTGTGTGTGTGAATGTGTGTGTGAGTGCATATACACACACTCACATACACACATACATAACACATAACACAGGCCTTTGATCTAAATAGCCAACTTGTTTTAGCTGATATTTGTTCATGATATAAATAGGACTCTGCTTCATTCTTCCATGTATTGGATAGCGGTTTTCCTAGTGCCATTTCTTTAGTAGAGAGAATCTCCTTTCCTCATTGTGAATTTTTGGCCCTTTTGGAAAAATAAATCATTTGAACTTAAATTACATGTGTTTGTTTCTGAGCTTCCTCTCCTGTTCTTAATCATTGGCTCTCTCTTTATCTTCCTGCTCTTGTTTACAATTGCATTACAATATATTTTAATGTCTGGGAGTATGATATCTCCAATTCTGTTCATTTTGCTCAAGATGATTTTGAGCTCCGAGACTTGGTGGTGGTGTGTGCACTTGAACATTGTGTCTTCGTCTTCTCCACTCCCGAGGGTTGGAATTCCAATATACATGTGGACTGTGGTGGATAGGAATGAAAATTTAACATTATTCTTTCAATCCATGAGCATGAGGTATCTTTCCTTTTGTTTGTATTTTGTGTTTCTTCACTTGTTTAAGTTTTTCAGTATAAAGTCTTTCACCTCTCACCTCCTCAGCCAAAGTTCCCCTGAAATATTTCATTTGCATTGCTTTTGTGAGTACTATTGTTCTCTCAATTTGTCTTTTGGATTCTTTTTTTATTAAAGAATAAAGATGCTTTTGATTTTTGCATTTTGATTTATATGCCACAACTTGATCGAATTTGTCCATTCTAACTTCTTTTGGTAGACCCTTAGAAATACATGTGTAAATGAGTGTGTAAGCACTCATGTGTGTATGTAAGCATTCATGTGCATATGTAAATATATGCATGCAAATATGTATGATGTATGTAGTACATGTCATTAGCAAGCCTGGATAATTTCATCTCTTCACTTCTACTAAGATATCTTTTGTTCTTTTCGCTACCTATTTGCTATGACCAGCATTTTTACTTCTTTGGAATACAGAATGAAAACCTAGTTTATAATAAAGAAAAGCCAGAAAAAAGATAATTGTTGTATGATATTTTGCTTGTGTTCTGACAAATAAAGCTTGCCTGAAAATCAGGGGGAGAGCTAGCCACTAGTTAACTATAGAAGCCAGGCAGTGGTGGCACACACCTTTAACCCCAGCACTTGGGAGGAGAAAGCAGAAAGATCAGCAGTTCAAGGCCACCCTGGGCTGCAAGAGATTGATCCAGTCTAAAACAGAAACAGAGCTGGGCGGTGGTGTGTGGGAGCCCACAGAGGCTACTGAGACCTTACTCAGGATCAGAGAATCTGAGCTTGCTTTACCCAGCAGGGCTGCATAATGGGATGATTTGATCATGGGTGTGTTTACCACGTGTTTGGAAGGGTCTACACTTGGCTGTACAGTGTGTTTTGATCTTGCAAGAAGGAGGTCTTTTGCCTCTCCCCTTGGCATGTTATAAAATACCTTTTGAATATACCTTCCAGGCTGTTGGGTATTGATTCAGGCTCTCCCGAAGCTATCTTGTGTTTCTGTCTTTCTTCTCATCAGCTAGGTCTGTCTGTCTTTCTAATATTTTCTTATCCCTCTCTCCTCCTCATAAGAACCCTTTAAAAGGTGAGAGCTAGACTCCCACAGTGGTGGTGCATTCCTTTAATCCAAGCACTAGGGAGACATGAATATAAGGCATGTGCAGACAGGATCTCACACCTACCCCCCCCCCCCCCCCCCCCCCCCCCCCCCCCCGCCAATTGGGTCTGAGGATTTGTAGAAGGAAGATGTTTCTAGTGGCTGCTGCTCTGCTTCTCTGATCTTTCAGCTTTCACCCTCGATATCTGACTCTGGGTTTTTATTGTTAAGACTAATTAGGATCATGCTTCAGATAATGTCTCAAAATACATTTTTTTCTTTTCAAAATAATATTAAGTAAATAATAAACAGAGTAAATAAGATGAACTGTGTGTACTGACCATCCTTCATGGCTAATCTTCAGTAAAATGACCTGTGCATGTTGATCATTGTTCACAGCTATTATTTAATAAATGATCTGTGTATGTTGATCATGTTTTATAGCTATTATTTGACCAAAATAGTTCATAAGGAGTCGATATAGTTTCTGAACTTTTATCACATTGTAAGTATTTTAATATTCTCTTGACTTATATTTAGTACCAAATTTGTTCAGTCTTGTTTTAAAATGATAAAAAATTTTAGTATTCAGGCAATGATTATTTATATTATCAGGGGAGTGTCTTTTGTACTTGTGTGGTACATGCATGTGAGTGTGTGGACATGTGTGTGCATGCAGAAGTCACAGGAGGAGGTTGGATGTCTTCTTCTATTGTAGTTTTCTACTGAACCAGAAGTTTGCTGTCTCACCAGGCTGGTTGGTGGGCAAACATCTGGGATCTGCCTGTCTCCACACCTGGACCCTGAGGCAACAGGCACATGGTGCCCTGCCTTACTTTTTCTCCCTTTATGAATGACAGATGCGAATCTGAGTCCTACTGCTTTCACTGCAAGCAGTCTGTGCACTGAGCCATCTTGCCAGCACTGGAGCATCTTCAGAGCTTTGCGGGTTGTCCCTTCTTGCCTCTTCTCTTTTAATTCCCTGCTCCCTGTTTCCTTCTCCTTTAATGAAATTCTCATGTCAATGTGAGAAACTGATTAAAGTTCATCAAGGAGATCTGTTAGAGTCTGTATCCATAATGTAAATGATGTCCTCTAGGTTAAGTGGTGGAGAGGGTTGGGCAAAAGTCAATGGATTCAAGAGGTCTCAAGCTTAAAATGAGAAAATTTGGAAATTGTTTTGTGATGAAGATTTTTGTTGGAAGATGTTCAAAGGTGAAGTCTGCTTTCCAGATTTTGGGAGGAGAGTCTTATCTTTCATTGAAGCAGAAGATATTTGAAGAATGTTGGAGTTATTTCAAGAGTTGGTATCAGCTGTGTATTCATTAACTGTGAATTTGATTGGCATGGAGCCCTAGATGTGTATCACATCCTGTATGTTCTTAGCTTTGTTGAAGTTACTGTTGGCTTCAAGCAGCTGGTCCTAGTGATCTATTTCTGTCAGATTCCTTTGGAATCACCTTTTGTCTCTTTTTAAGTCCTTCTTGTCATTATCATTTCATCCTGGATTTCCATTTGATTATGGATGATTTACTAGAGCAGCCTTTTAACTTTCCTTGTTTACTAAAGGATTACTTTCCTGAAGATTATAGAAGTGGGATTTCCTTTTTAAAAGTGAGTTAGCTGTTCCCCAGTGAACTCACCCCCACTTCTCTTAAGGACAGCCCTCACATGAAAAAGAGCTTCATTGTTTTCTGAGATTCGTAACAGGACTTGTGTATATGCTCAATAAACATTGCCTAGTGGGGAATGCTTGTGTGTGTGTGCATGTGTGTGTCTTAACTCTGTGCATGCTTCTTTTCTGAAACATTCAATATTGAACATTGATGTTATAGAACATCACTCTCCCTGGACAAGTGAATGCTAAGTGTGTCACTTTTGCAGGAAACAGACTCAGAGAGTCCCAAAACAAGTGCCAGTAAAAGGAAGAGATGAATGAACTCGTGTCTATCCCACTTCCAAATCCATCACCTTTCCCATCCTTTACCCCAACAAGCAAAGTTTAACAATTTCTATATACTTGAGATTCTATTCTATCATCTATAAATCCATAAACCAGAAGTGGCATACGCCTTGGTAGAGAATGGCAGCCTCATCAGAAGTCCTTAGGGACACAGCCCAAAGCCCAGAGAAATCTGAGAAGTTTAGATGGCATTTGTAGAGCTGTAGAAAGGGAGGTTTACATTGTCTCTGAATTGGTCATTCCCAGCGACAGAGTCATTGATGAGATGGGGGCAATCACAGAAAGCAGTGGCTTTTAAAAAACACTTTAGCTGCCAAAAATCTCATTCCAACTCTCTGGAAGAGTGCTGTTGTACCAAGTGTAATTCGCCAGCCCAGTGCCTTTTTGGAAGTTGTGAAATTGAAGGGAGTTGCTTTTGTTCAAATGAATAAATACTACCAAGATGAGCTGACTGGCTTGTCCTGACTTGAGTTTGATTTGTTCAGACACCCAGCGTTTGTTCTTTTGCTGTGGTCTGAGAAAACCCCTTCTCCTCTCCTCTCCTCTCCTCTCCTCTCCTCTCCTCTCCTCTCCTCTCCTCTGCTCTCCTCTCCTCTCCTCTCCTCTCCTCTGCTCTGCTCTGCTCTGCTCTCCTCTCCTCTCCTCTCCTCTGCTCTCCTCTCTTCTCCTCTCCTCTGCTCTCCCTCCTCCTCTTTACCCTCCTCCACTCTTCTCACTCCTGCTCTCCCCTCCCTTCTGTTCTCTTTTTTTTCTCCCTTCTTCACCTTTTCTCAGCCTCTTGTCTTCTCCGTCTCTTTTCTTTTCCTCTCCTCTTCTCCTCTTTATTCCTCCTCCTCCTTTCCTTCTCTGTTATTCCTCTCTTCTCACATGCTCTTTCCTCTTTCCACTCCTTCTCTCCATGTCTTTTTTCTTTCTATGTATTATTGAAAGGATATCAGCTGTGAGTCAGTTCCAGAAATGAATAGATTGCTAAACATTTCTTCTCAACAACTGTGATCCTTACAGTTATCCACAGGAAACACGTAGTTAGTGACTGTGCCCATGCTAATTGTGTTGTGTACTCTTGGATTGTTTTGTTTGTCTATCTAGACTGTAACCACCCAACTCTCCTTTTCCCTCTTTGAGAAATCATCATTTTACCACACTTTGTGATCTAAATGGGTCTGTCAGTGCAGATGCCCAAAAGGTGAAAAAGTCCCCTGAGGGCCATGTAGGCGATTGGGGACCCATTCCCTTCCTCAGCTGTATTAGATATATCACCTGAGCTGTGCCCACCATTCTTTCTCCCCTGAGATTTTAACTCTTTAAAAGAATGACTCAAGGACTGACACAGCCCTGGTATTTAGTTCATTGTTTTATGATACATTTTTATGGGTTTTGATTCTGTGAATGGCTCCCTAGCCCCTTATAAATCCTCTGCTTTTTTAAAAAAAAAATGAGTTAGTCTGCCACTTGCAGCCGTAGAACTATCAGATAATTCACTAAATACCATTCCAAATAGAATGAAGCAACTTTCGTGCACAAGATTCCTTTACTGAAAAAATGAAGTAAGTGACATCAAGGTTTAGAAAAGGACTGTAAAGACCCACCTTGGAAGAAGCAGTGCGAGGTGGAGGACTAAGCCTTCACTACATTGAGCAAAATCAAACAAAAGACTAGAATTATCCATCCTCTTCCAGGTAGAACTGCATGCAGCAATACTGTGTGCTACTGGAGGATGCTAGATGAAAGAAAACCTCTTTTGGTCCTGGAGATAGGGCTCAGAGTTTAAGGGCTCTTGCTGCTCTACCAGAGGACCCAGGTTTGATTTCCAAAGCCCATTTCAGATGGATGACAACCACCTATAACTTCATCTACAGTAGAACTGACATTCTTTTATGCTTTCCTTAGGTACCTGTGAGTGTGTACGCAGGAACTCGCATGCACGCGCGCGCGCGCGCGCGCGCACACACACACACACACCTCTATATAAATGAATCCAAAAAATTTACAAAGAACACTTCATTTATGTGGCTTAGTTTTAGCAAGGTGTTAATCATTTTGTTTAGCATATCACTGAATAATAGTCAATATTTTTTTGTTTTCCACAAATATCCCAGAATTCCTGTATATTCAACTTAAGAGAAAGCAGTGTTAAAATGATTAAGAATCTAGTCCTCCTATGAGGCCAAAGTTAACAGGATGTTTCCAAGGTTGGGGAATATTAAGGACCTTTTTCCCAAGATGGATAAGACTCTGGGAAAATGTTAAAGTGGGCGTCTCTACTGATCTTCCTGTGCTCATACTCTCCTCCTCTTGAAGACAGGCCTTCATGCTCCCTCCTCACACAGATGGGACAATGAAAGTATCTTGTTCAGTGTTTATGAGAACATGTCAGATTAATCAATCTCCCTGTGAAGAAGTCTTCATTAGGAATGTAGTGTCAAAGCCAAGGGCTTTTTCCATATATTAGTGACTTTTCAATGGAAAGTGCTGTAGTATGAATTATTTGTCCTCTTGTTAGAAGTGTCTGTGAAGGTGAAGACTTTCGCATTTCCTGTTTGGAGGGAGTGATGGTCAGTGCGAATCATCTTGGAAGAGAGTCTCAATAAGATGCTGTCTAGATCAGGTTAGCTTACAGGCATGTCTGTGGGGTAGGGTCTTGGCTGAAGACCCATTCTAAACTAGGCTGCATCATTCCTTGGTTTTAGACCCTGGACTGTATAAGCAAATGCTTTTCTCTTCGACTAAGATAGCATGTTCAGCCAACCAAACTCTATGAAGAGAACAGAAAGCAAAGTAGTGGTTTGCTAAACAAAGGTTTGGTTCAGTTTTTGATGCCTAGATTTGGTTTGAACATTTTGGAAGCAAATGCAGCCCAGTGCATCTTGGAGTTTTGGACCTGGACACTCCTTTGTACAAATAGCTGACATCGTCATCCTTGTGTTCCCTATTGAGCCATGCGTGTTTATAGAAGTGAAGTTTGCCTTGAAAAGACACCTAAATGTAAGTGAAGGTCTATTGATTTACAACCCATCCTTGTCTCCTACATATTCTTGCATGCTAAGATTTCAGGTATCTACCACCATCATGTCCAATGGATCTGGTGCTGGTGAGCCAAACCCAGCTCATTTTAGGCAATCACTTTACCAACTGAGCCATGCCCCTGAGCACTCTGAGAGATCTATAAAAATTGCCCCAAGTGCACCCTATTCTGTGAATCAACCGTTTCCTTGTCCATGCTCTAATGGACACCCATATATGATTTTGAGGACATTTTTGCTACCTACCCACTGGGCATAAGGTATCTACGCCTGTAAAGCCATATGGTGGCATGTTTGAATCTTAGATGGTATTTTAATAAAAAAAAAAACACAGAGCCAGATATTGGGTGAAAGCTGAAAGATCAGAGAAGCAGAGCAAGCCACAACCACCCTCACCTCACTAACTCCTCAGCCGATCCTGTTTCCACGAATCCTCAGACTGAAAGCCTCTGAGTCCTCACCTGAAAGGGTCTCAGCTGAATTGCCTTAGTTCCAGCTTCCTCATACCTTATATACTTTTCTCCACCCTGCCATCACTTCCTGGGGTTAAAGGCATGTATGCTTCCCAGTACTGGGATTAAAGGTATGTGCCACCATTGCCTAGCTCTGTTTCCAATGTGGCCTAGAACTCACAGAGATCCAGATGGATCTCTGCCTCCTGAGTGGTAGGATTAAGGGTGTGCTCCACCACTGTCTGGCCTCTATGTCTAATCAAGTGGCTGGCTCTGATCCTCAGGCAAGATTTAATAGGGTACACATTGTATCATCAAAGGGGACAGGGACAGGGATAGGTGAATCCTGGGAACTGGCTAGCCAGCTAGTCTAGCTGAAATGGCAATCTGGAGGCTGAGTAAGAGACACTGTCTAAAAATAAGTAAGGTGGCTCATGATTGAAGAAGATATCGATAGTTGACCCTGCCTTCCACACGAGCCTGCAGAGGCAAGCACACCCACCCAGGCATACCTAACCTCTCACCACTCTACCCCAGAAGAAAATGAAAACTGATGATGGCGTCAGTCACTCCATGAGTTCTCCCAACACTGGCTGGCTTGGTGTTGCTGTTATTGTTGTTGTTATAGTTTTAAATAAGCTCCCCATGTGGGCTATTAAATAAAGTAGGGACAAATGAGAGAAATTATACATCTGGTTTTCACTCCAGGACAAGTTGTTATGTTTGTTTGAATCTAATTTCCCTTTGTGCAGATCACTGAACTGAACCTCAGATACTGTCAATGCCAAGATGAGAGTATTAGCCATGGATTCTAGATAATTAATTTGCTGGGTAACTTTGGGAAGAGAATGTGACCAGTCTGGGCCACTGTCTCTCGCTTGGCTTATAGACCAAGGGCTTTTGACTGAACTGAGGAAAAAGTGATGAAGGTTCTTTCTAAAGCATCCTTCCATGCTTAATGCCTTGGGCAAACCCATAGTTTTGATTCATTAACTAGGAAAGAAGAATTTTGATGGGGAATGTGGCCTAGTAGCTTAGGAAGTTAGTAAGGAAATTCAAATTTGGAAGCAGTACAAGGGATTCCCCCTTACACACACACACACACACACACACACACACACACACACACACACACACAGAGACAGAGACAGAGAGACAGAGAGGGAGACATAGAGACACAGAGACACAAAGACACAGAGAGCAAGACAAATAGAGACAGAGAGACAGTTTCTCAGATTGACTTTGAATCACCTGTGCAGACAAAGGAGAATCAATGTAGGAGATCAAAGAGAAACTGAGTGAGAGTCAGTACAAGTGGTATAAATTTAGGAAGCAGGCAAGAAATCATCATAAGCCTGAGGAGGAGACTGTTGGTTAAAACCATTTTTAGAAATCAAGAGAATGATCTGAAGTCCTCTACTGGAGCTGGGAAGGCACCAGGAAACACATCCGGGAATTGAACTCTGGTTCCCCAGATGAAAAACACACGTAGGTGCCCAGTGTAGCCTTGATAAGGAGATGGTTGGGTCACAGAATAGGGATGCATATGAGACATTTTCTTAAAGCCTTCCCAGAGTACCTGAGGTTGTCGCACAGCTGGTAAAATGATTGCCTCGCATGCATGAGGCCCCAGCTTTGAAGCCCAGTACTAGATAAACAGGAGATGGTAATGCCTACCTGCAATCTCACCTGCAATCTCAGGACTCTGGAGGATGTTAGAGATTCATCTGGTTCTCAAATCAACAGACCTTCACTCACATTTAGGTGTCTCATCAAAGCACACTTCACTTGGGCAAGTCCACATGGCTGAATAAGGGAGGTCAGTAAAGTGCTTGCTGTAAAATCATGAGGTCTTGTGTTTGCTATCTATAACTCAATGAAAAAGAGTGAGGCATGATGGCAGATGCTTATAAACCCAGTGCTGGTGAAGGAGAGACAGGTGGATCCTAGAACTTTCTGGCCAGCCAACTTAGCCTGCTTGGTGTGCTTCAGAACAAGGAGAGAACCTGACTCAAAAACTACATGGTGCCTGAGGAGCAACAGGAAAGTTTGATTGTGTTCTGGTCTCCACATGCACCGGTACACACATGCATACACATGTTTATACAAAAAATGTACACACATGGCAAGCATACACAACACTCAAGCCCCAGCTGTTCTCCAGAGTGCACAGGAATCCAGCCTCTCAGTTTCCTGTGGTCCTAAACAAATTCTCCCCCATGATGTGCAAGCAGCCTTAATCTTGATCCTAACCATCTCATAGCATGCTATTAATAATCACTTGAGAAAATTCAGTTCTTGTCCAATTTATCAAAGCTGAGGCTGTTCCAATAGGCATAAAAATAAAAATAATACCTTTCTGCCAGAGATAGTGTTGAGTGTCTACAAGTAAAACACCTGTAGATCTTTGTGAAGTCCTTCGCTTTGGTTGTAATTTTGTTTATTATAAATTATGAATTATTTCCCTAAGTTCAGGTATTTCTGTTTCACCTAAATAAGCTTATACTGAGCATAATTTTTGTAAATTATAATTACTGAGGTGTATTAGCTATACATATTAATGAATTTTACTGCCATATTGCTGTCAGTACATGTAGCATGTGAGATTTAGAGTTGTAGCAATCGTAGGATTGTGAGATAATTTAACTCTTTTACATTTATTTGTGTGTGTGTGTGTGTGTGTGTGTGTGTGTGTGTGTGTGTGTTGACATACTTGGGGATGTCACAGGACAATTTTGGGGAGTCAGTTCTTACTTTCCAGCACATGGGTCTTGGGGATTGAGTTCTGGTTGTTAGGCTTGGTGACACATGCCCTTAAATGCTGAGCCTCCTGATCAGCTCAGATTGTAATTAACTTTCTCTTCACTGAGAAAGTTCTTTTTTGGTTATTATATCATTTTAAGATAACTGAACCATCTCTACTTGCCTGTAGAAGGCTAATCTTGAGTGGATCTTATTGTTTATTGTTGAAAGACTAACCAATATTTACCTACACATAGTGTGATTGTGTGTGTATGTGTGTGTGTGTTGTGTGTGTGTGTGTTGTGTGTGTGTGTGTGTGTGTGTGTGTGTGTGTATGAAGGTACCTATATGTGAGTGTGTGCATGGAGGCCAGAGGACAACCTCAGACATGGTTCTTCATGTGATACTCATCTTGTTTTCTGAGACAGGGTCTCTCACTTGACTTGGAACTTTCCAAGTAGGTTAGGCTGGTAGCCAGGGAGCCCATGAATTTGTCTGTGTCTGCTTTCCTGTTGCTGGGTCTGCTACTAAGACATCCTGTCCTACATACAATATTTACATGTGAGTGAACTGGATGTTAATTGCACATGGTTCTGACCTCACAACCATAATCCTGGTCCTCTGGAAGAAAGCTTTGACATGATAGAGGGCATATCAAAGACCATTTCCTTGGGAAGGATTATATTATGTCAAACTACCAGGTTACTAGATGCATGTGCATTGAACTTTATTCTGGGAATCAAACATAGGGTAATATATTTCTGACTTATTCTGTCAGGGATTCAGACACCCTTAACCAGAACACTTTGTTGATGAGGATGCTTAGCTGTCCTTTGTAGGTAGAGCCTGCATTAGGGTCTCCTGATGGTGATAATTCAATTTTGTGTAAGTTTTATGGGAGACTTATATGCAGTAAGCCTCTATCTAGTGGAAGAGGCTTTTCTTCAGTTTACTTCTGACAACAAGAATCCTTTTATTGACTCTAACTCTAGCGTTCATGAATAGCTTTCTAGTATGATTCATGTCAGATGGCAGGTGCTAAGCCTTCTTGGAAGCCTTGCCATAGACTCTCTTCCTGCACCATTTCCTCAATATCCCATAGCGTTTCTCTATCATGCTTTGGAATTAGATGACCTGGCTCTGCTGTCCTTAAGCTAGTTGAACTTATGTTGGTTGATGCACCTTGTGTCCGCTTCTTATCACCAGATGGAAGTGAATTAATCTCAGATGCCATGGTATCGTGCTGTTAATCTTCCACATGCTTCTCCTCTCTTCTGCAATGTGTGCAGCATTCTCTTCAAAGATGAGGTGTCTGTTCTGGTTCCAGGGATGCCACCATGGGCAAATGACTGAATTGACCAATGGAACGTGAACAGACATGGTGCCAGCCCAGACTGGTGATGTTCAGTACCTCCCCATGAGCTTTCATCTTCACCATCCAAGGGATGACCTATGAAGGCCACAGACTACAAGCAGTACCCTGAGGATCTGACCAGTACTTATCCCACCATGAGGAGCTAAAGCCAGTCTAGATCAGCTGAACAGATTCAGAAGTGACAGAGAAATGGAGAAATTCTTCTTTTTTATTAAGAAAATTTTAATTTATTTTATGTACCAATCACAGAACCCCCTCTTCCCTCCTTTTGCCCCTCCAGTCTCCCCCCACAACCCAACCACCATTCCCTCCTACAAGAAGGTAAGGCTGGCTCAGTCTTTAAAGGCTAGGCTCACAACCAAAATATAAGAGAAATTCTTCTTCCTGAATGTCACTGGGAGGCTAGGTTTAGGTAGAAATTTAGCCTACATAGGTTTAGTAATTTTGAATCCTAGCTATATGCCTTTTCTTTCTTTCCTTCCTTCCTCCCTCTCTTCCTCCTTCCCTCCCTCCCTTCCTTCTCCCATCTCTGTCCTTCTCTGTCTTTATCTCTCTCTTTGTCTGAATCTCTCTCTCTCTCTCTCTCTCTCTCTCTCTCTCTCTCTCTCTCTCCCTCTGACAGAAACTTGTGGGGCCTAAGATACCCTTAAAATTGCTCTTTAGCCAAGGGTGACCTCAAACACCTATTCTATCTGCTTCTACCTGCCAAGTGTGAGAATCACTGGTCTGTGCCTTTCTACATGGTTTTTCAGTTCTGACATCAAACCCATGACTTTGTGCATTCTAGGCAAACAATCTATAGCCTTGGCTACAATTTCTCTTCTGATATTAAAGGACACTATCACTTTACCTCTATTGTGCCAAATGTAGCTTAGCACCCATGACACAGGGGTGTTTTTCTCAGTCTCATCTTGTTCCTCTAGTAAAGCATTTGAGATTTTTAGTTTACCTCTGGAGAACTTTGTTTCAGTCAAGTTATTTGTCCTGTGCTGGCCTGAACCTTCTCCAGGCCATTCTAGCCTTGCCACTTATTCCTTTTCATCCCCTTCACAACCGTGATTATTTAAGGCATAATCATATCACGTGACCCAAGTTAGTCTAATGGAAAGGAATCTTAGGAATTGACAAGCAATTACTGATAAAAATGAACCTTATTTCTTCTGGAGATGCCTATGGTTTCTAAGATCCACCTCTCCATGGTAGCTATAGTATATAGCTTATAAAGTTACTATTGAGGCAAAGACACAAAGAAAATGGAGACAGACTTCCAACAGCACTGAGTAACTTAAAGCAGTTGTACTCTAAAGTGGGATGCTCTTGTGTTTTGATTAAGAATGCCCCCACGGTCAAATATATTTGAATGATTAATCACCAGGGAGTGGAACTAAAGGATGGGAAGGATTAGGAGGTATGGCCTTGTTGGAGGAAGTGTGTCACCAGGGTTAGGCATGAGGGTTCAAAAGCCCATGCAAGGCCCAGAATCGTTCCATCTGCTTGCTGATGAGGTTATAGCTCTCAACTCCTTCACCAGCACCATGTCCGCCTGCCGCCATGCTCTTTGCCATGATGATGATGGACTAAGCCTGTGAAACTGTGAGCAGGCCCCCTATTAAATGTTTTCTTTTTAAAGAGTTGCCTTGGTCATGGTGTCTCTTCACAGCAGCAGAACAGTAACTAAGACCGATGCCTACAGATTGCCAGTGTGGCAAACCAACTAGTTCCACTATGAATCAAGTTCAGCTCATATCACGTACTTAACCTCTGGAGACTATCCTAACACCCTGATCCCTTTGCTTTAGAGATAACCACCCCAGCTTCTGGTCTGCCTCATTTAGCTTCCTGTTCCTATGAAGAGAGTAAATAGTTCCTTGTACAAACAAGAGCTTACTTATGTTTGCATTAATGATTAAATGAATAAATAAAGAGATCCATCTACAGGGAGCACAGACATTTTTCTGTAAGGTTTAAGTAGTGAAAGACACTTTTGAGAAGCCCCCAAATGCATGTGGTATAATAAGCCAGAAAATGTGTTTCAAAAACTGGACTTAACCTAAGAAACTTAAATATTTGACAAAAGTCTCCATGTTTGAATCCATCCCTCAACTGTAGTCTGACCTACTAGGTAGATCTTCCTCAAGGCCTGCCTTACAGCACTTGCTAAGCCAGTGAGGATGTGTACAGGGGGTAGCAGTGGGATCCTATATTTTCTCTCACCTTCCTCATCATCAAGTATTCTGTTGACTGCCCCATGGGAGGAGAGATTTACTGCTACTGTCAGTCTCCATTTGATGGGCTTTAGATCCATTTATGGACTTCTAGCAGATATGAAGGAAGATAGCAGTTTAACGTAAAGAGGCCAGTGAATGAACATAGATATATGGGCTAGAGTCATTTGTTCCAAGGAAGCTGTGGAGGAGGTACCAATGTTGTACCACAGTATTTTTTTTGGTTTTCATAGTTTTTTTTCTTTTTTGTTGTTGGTAAGTACCTTGACTAAAAGCAACTTATCAGAAAAGAGCTTATTTTAGCACACAATTCCCTGTTTCAGTCCAACATTATAGGGAAGTTAAGGCAGCAGGAACTTGAACCAGTTGGTCTCATCATAGCCAAGAGCAGAGTGAGAAGGAATTCATGCATGCTTCCTTGTGCTTGGCCTCCTATCTATACTTAAGCAATTTAGGACAAATCCAGGGGATGGTGCTGCCCAGAGCAGGCAGGTCTTCCCTTTCAATGAATATTATCTGGAACAACCCTCACAGACATGCTTACTATCTAACCCATTCTAGACAATCCATGAATTGTTTCTTTCCTGTGTCAAGTTGACAATTAAATCTAACCAGCACATTGGTTATCCTTTGTCATCCTTAACATCATTGACGATGTACAATGATCAAATGATATTTGAGACTATTAAACATTTGTTATGTGTTATACATACTGAATTACAAAGGGGTTTCATTGTTAATTAGATCTTTGCTTTTTTGGTCATTGTTGTTGTTTTTGTTTTGTTTTGTTTTTGTAGCCCAGGCTGGTCCTGAATTTGTCATACAACCAAAGATAGAATTCAGCTCCAGATTCTCTTAGCTCCTTCTTCCAAAGGCATATACTAACATATCTGACATTTATGGCCATTTGATTCTTAAAGCAGCCCTTCACAGTTAGACCTACAGGATTTGAAAGAAATATTGGGGTTCACCATCTAGATCATCTGCATGGCTTGATGATGACTTTTCTAGTAGTTGTCCTTGAACTTGACTAGGAATCCCCTCATATACTTAGCCCTGCAGCCCTTTCAGAGTTGGTTTCTCCCCAAATCTAACTATGCATATGATCATGGGCTCCTATGTACTCTCTTCTCATTAATAGAATGTGACACTGACCTAATTTGTTCCAGAATCTAATAATTGTGGTTGTCTTTTATTTGTTGTTATTTAAAAATAAATTCATAGAAGTAAATTTTACATAATGTGAAATCAACCATTTTTTGATAAATTTTCAGTCTTATATAGTATAGTTATGATGTTCAGTGTCCACCTTCTTTATCTAGCCCTCAAATATTTTCATCACTCCTAATTTTCATTTAGGGAGGCACTCTGCATTTCTCTTTCTTTCCAGTCTCTGACAACATCTAATCTATTTTATCAAACTCTATGGATTTGTCTATTCTAGGTACAGTTGTTTAACTTAACGTAGTGACTTCCAGGTTCTATCGTGTTCAATGTGTCATGACTACCTTACTCTTTATAGCTGAGAAATGTTCCATTTCATGGATATACCACATGTGTTTATCCATTCATCTACTGATGAATGTTTGTGTTATTTCCATTTCCTGGCTGTTGTGAGTAGTGTTCTATGGTTCTGTGAACATCATTGCATGTATACTTGTTTGGGTTCATGTTTTCAATTATTTCAGAAACATGCACAAAAGCGGATCCTTAGTTCATTTGCTCCATTCTGCACAAGCCTTTAGGAAAATACTTGTCTGTTTTCACAGCCATGTTGTCTCATTTGACTGTTCTTACAAAGAGTCATAGCTATCTTCTCCATCCTCTGCCATATCTTCTCCATGGCAAAATAGGAACATATAGATGCATGGAGCCAAGAAATGGCCATCAGGCTAAGGGCAGTGCCAGATAAATCTGGGGTTTCTAGTTGGTTTTTCCAACCACTAGTAGAGTTAGACTGAGAAAAACAATAGACATGGAAAGGACACTCCCATCCTGCACAAAGTGCAGTACGAGGTGAATGGGAAGGGTGTGTGGTGGGTGGCAGTCAGTGTTAGTGTTGGGTGATGGCTCTCTGAGCATTCATGCTCAGTGATCTTACCTTCTGCTTTTCACATCCCAGCACCGTTTTTCTTCTTCAGAGACATACACAGTATTCTCGGCCTGCTGATTCTCAGCCAGTCTCTGGCCTGTCCCTGTCACTTGTAGGAATGTGGCCACCTGGGAAGCAGGCAGCAGGGCTTTAAAAACCACTGCAAACTTTCTTTGCTAACTTGTACTTGGAGGAACTTCCAGAGAAAGCGTTATAAATAAAACACACACATCAATCTGGTCTGCGCAACAGGAATGCAATTCCACGCCGTGGTTACAGATAAAACATGTCTTGCCGTGCACAGTGAGCCCTTTGCCTTGCTTGCGTTTTATTTCCTATCACAATCTAAGTTATGGCAGATGAAGCTGCTCATAAGGTGTGGGCTTAGGCAACCCCATGATAATCCACACTCATGCACTGGTGTGCTTTTGAAGGCCCAACTTTTGCTATCTTTGATACTCTAGAGAGCAGAGATAGGTTGCAGAAATCTCAAGGGAGGGTTGAGTCTGGGTCGATCCTCCAACTTCATTCAGCTTTTTAGAACCAATGACTGAATCTCAGAATGCTTTGTGACTTAAAATGTCTGGTAGAACAAGTCATGTGAAGAGCATATTTTGGGAGGCAGCGAGATGGCTCAGTTGGTAAAGTGTGTGCTGCACTAGCATGGAGACCTGAGTTCAGGTCCCCAGCGCCCGCCCATAATAATTGCTGAGTATGGCAGCATGTGTTTGTAGTCTTGGTGCCGAAAAGGTGGAAAAGACATATTCCTGTGATTACTGTCCCACAAATCAGTGAGCACTAGATTCAGTGAGGAACCTAGTTTCCAAAAATAGATAGATGAGCATAAAAAGATATTTAATGTTGACCTTCACTTTCTCTCTCTCTCTCTCTCTCTCTCTCTCTCTCTCTCTCTCTCTCTCTCTCTCTCTCTCTCACACACACACACACACACACACACACACACCGACTAGTACATACAGAGGTTGTGTTAATGCTAGTTTGAATGAGTCATGCTACTGCTTGTGTAGGTGACTCTGAAAGCCATTGGAATTCACAGACAGAAAGTGTGGTCCTCATCAGCTACTCGAAATGCATATCTTTTATTAGAATTTTGTGTTTTGTTCGGATTTCTTGTGCAGAGCCCATATGAATCCAACACTGTTGCTTCGCATTCACATATGGAGCCTCAGAGGGTAGTAGCCATTTTATGAAGCCTATGGTAGAAGATAGGCAAAACCTTCAGCGTTGGCATGTCCAGGGCCCTGGGAACTTTCTTAACCACTTGGCACCATTATCTGTTGAAGCATCTCACCAACCCTCAGTTTTATTTTAAAATAAAATTAGGTTTTAATATGTTGAGTACATTTTAGTTATTTTAAAAGCCTATAAGATAAAACTGTGTTATGATATTAAGAAATTATTCTTTGACTTCATCACTCATTATCTTCACATTTAGTTTTCTTACATTTATAGTTTATTTTCTCTTCTTTGAAAAAGTCAACAAACTTCTAAACATCTTTTTTCCTTGAAGAGGGCCTTTAAAAGTAGATGTTTTAAGTTTTGTGGTAGCATTTCAAAAATAGTCTATGTAGACTTAAAAGATTATTAACAGTTCAGAAATGGAAGAGTTAAAAGTCACATTGTTTCTTTCTCTCCAGCCCCTTTGTTTGCGTTGCTTTGGACACTATCATAACAAAAGGCCTGATGATAGAGACATTTGGATCATGGTCTCAGGGAACTTGTCCTCTGGTCATTGTGAACCATATGATTGGCAGACATCATGGTGGCTAAAGTGTGTGGTGCAAGTTGGCCTTCACTTCTAAGAGTCTGGAGTCAGATAGGATAAGCTGCTGAAGTTCAGTCTTTCTCCTCCCTCTGCTCCTCTGTTCTAAGCCTGCAGTCCATGGAGTGGTGTTTCTCACAACCAGAGTAGACTTCTCCCCCTAGCTAATACCCTCAGGCAGGTGCTCACACACATGCCCAGAGGTGTGTCCACCTAGTTAATACCCTCAGGACAGATGCTCACACTCATGCCCAGAGGTGTGTCCTCCTAATTAATACCCTCAGGACAGATGCTCACACACATGCCCAGAGGTGTGTCCACCTAGTTAATACCCTCAGGACAGGTGCTCACACATATGCCCAGAGGTGTGTCCACCTAGTTAATACCCTCAGGACAGGTGCTCACACACATGCCCAGAGGTGTGTCCACCTAGTTAATACCCTCAGGTGCTCACACACATGCCCAGAGGTATGTCCCCCTAGCTAATACCCTCAGGACAGGTGCTCACACACATGCCCAGAGGTGTGTCCACCTAGCTAATACCCTCAGGCAGGTGCTCACACACATGCCCAGAGGTGTGTCCACCTAGTTAATACCCTCAGGACAGATGCTCACACACATGCCCAGAGGTGTGTCCACCTAGTTAATACCCTCAGGTGCTCACACACATGCCCAGAGGTATGTCCCCCTAGCTAATACCCTCAGGACAGGTGCTCACACACATGCCCAGAGGTGTGTCCACCTAGTTAATACCCTCAGGACAGGTGCTCACACATATGCCCAGAGGTGTGTCCACCTAGTTAATACCCTCAGGACAGGTGCTCACACACATGCCCAGAGGTGTGTCCACCTAGTTAATACCCTCAGGTGCTCACACACATGCCCAGAGGTATGTCCCCCTAGCTAATACCCTCAGGACAGGTGCTCACACACATGCCCAGAGGTCTGTCCACCTAGCTAATACCCTCAGGCAGGTGCTCACACACATGCCCAGAGGTGTGTCCACCTAGTTAATTCCCTCAGGACAGTTGCTCACACACATGCCCAGAGGTGTGTCCACCTAGTTAATACCCTCAGGTGCTCACACACATGCCTAGAGGTGTGTCCCCCTAGCTAATACCCTCAGGACAGATGCTCACACACATGCCCAGAGGTGTGTTTCCCCTAGTTAATACCCTCAGGACAGGTGCTCACACACATGCCCAGAGGTGTGTCCACCTAGTTAATACCCTCAGGACAGATGCTCACACACATGAGCAGAGGTGTGTCCACCTAGCTAATAGCCTCAGGACAGGCACGTATGGAAGTGTCCAGAGGTGTATCCCACCAGTCTCCTAAGATACTCTAAATCGCCGGGTGGTGGTGGCGCACGCCTTTAATCCCAGCACTCGGAAGGCAGAGCCAGGCGGATCTCTGTGAGTTCAAGGCCAGCCTGGTCTACCAAGTGAGTTCCAGGAAAGGCGCAAAGCTACACAGAGAAACCCTGTCTCGAAAAACCAAAAAAAAAAAAAAAAAAAAAAGATACTCTAAATCTAGCCATGTTGAAGATCAACATTACCCATCTCTCCCTTTCCTGGTGGCAACCACTGTATGCAGCACCCAGTGTGTCTTCTGATTCAGGGCCCTTAGCACAGCTCAGCTGACATGGTTGTTCTCTGGGTGGAGACTGCTCAGCATGTTGTAGAGTGTGTACTATCGAGACCTTTTCCCAGTAGATACCAGAAGCACACTGCCCCCCCCTCCTAGCCAGACACGGCCACTCATCTCCCCGTAACAGAATCACCACATTTGAGAAAGGTATTTCTAGACGTTTAAAAATACACATTTCAAATTGAAGACTTAATGGAAAAGTCACAGATTATTGAGCACGTGGGGGGTGACGTGGAAAAGAAACAAAAATTAATTATAGAAAAGGAACCAAGTGCTTAGATAGAGCAGGCAAGTGAAGCATACAAATTGAACTCTATTATCTATTTCTGAGCAGTCTGTTTGGATTTGGAAGGCCTAAATACCAAGGCAGACAAAGCATCCTTCAGTTCTGCCTGCTTTTCCTGTTAGGACTGCGGCATTGTTTCTCAGAGAGTGAGTGTTTCTCCTCAGCAGCAGTCCACAGAGTGTGTGTCATGGATCAATAACACAAAGAAGACAGTGTGAGGTGAGTGAGAAGTTGGGGAAGGAGGTAGGTAGTCAGTGCAGACAGCAAAGGTTTTGGGATCCAGGAGCCCTCAGCTAGCAAAGACAGGGAAAGAAATGTGGTTGTAGACCCCAGGTATTCTCAGGCCAGAAGTGGGGTGCTGCTATCTCTTGGGAGCTTTCTGATGGAGTTGGAGGGGGGTGTCTTTAAAAGTTCCATAAGACTGAATTCAAATCCTGACTATGGTGCTTGCTGCCAAGCTTGAACACACACACACACACACACACACACACACACACACACACACACACACACACACACCACATAAACACACACACTCTCTCTGCTTTAATTAAGTTATGAAGTAAGCAAGTAAATAAGTAAATAGACATCAATTTCTGGCTGTACAGTAAGGTGTGAAGCTTGTGAGATCTGAGTTTCCATATCTGTAAGAAAATCGTACCTTCCATACATCTGGAGTAGGAAGAAGGCTGAAATGCATGACTGGGTTGTTGTCCAGTTGTCTGCCTAGTGACTTACTGTTTCAAGGCCATGACCTCTAACACCTGCTCGTTTCATTCTTCTCATTGGGAACATGGAATCCATTCTCTACATGACTGTTTTGGAATGACTCAGCTAGGGCACATAGCAGAGTCTGGAACATGAGCTATCATCTTGTCAGAACTCAATAATTGCTAACTAGCGCGGGCTGAGCACCTAGAATATGAAAGACAAAGGTCACAGGAGTCCCTGTATCTGGAACCTTTCTTTGTTGTTACCACTCTCAATTTCAGTACTGGGTTGGGGTGGGATTTGAACCTAGGCACTCATGCTTGTGAGCTACAGCTACAATCCTGGAAACTTTTTGAGAATCGACATGACACAAATGAAAAATTCCAAACCTGACCTCATGTGAGGGATCATACTGAACATGGAGTACAATGAAAACACCACATAAAATGATCTTCACTTTATGTGTATAAAGATTGTGGGAAACATTTGGACATGCATTTATGTGTGTGAACTTTGTGTTTAGATACAAGTTCTAACTCCAAAATACATATACAAGCTCATATATACACATAGTAAACAATAAGAAATTTAGAATAGTCTCAGGAATTCAAAGGAGGGAATCTCAACCTTCATTATTACAATTAGGGTGACTCCTGTGGGGTGCTGAGAGATTTAACAGAAAAAAAAAATTCTGAGCTTCACCTAGAATGTACTGAGCTGAGCAATCTTATGCAGAGCCGTGGCAGGTCCCCTGCCTGGCCTCTCTCTGCTCTCTTTTCATGCCTATCTACCTTTATGCTTTATTTCTCTCCATTTAATCTTCTCCCTCTCTTTGCTACAACCCTCAGAGCTCAGGAGAGAGAGAACTAACCCTAACACGGAGTGATTTATTTTCCCCACACTCGTTTCTGTTTTAATAATTATCATATTGACTCTGAATTTATTACAGTACAAGAATGACTTTATATGGAATCTCATGAATTTAAACATTAATGTAAGATAAATTAGTTTTAAATTGAATTCCTCGAATGCAATTGAATGTGTTTCCGTACGATGAATAAGGAATTTTCCAAATAAAATCTAAATCTCTGATGTTTCATTTTGGAAGCTGGTGGAAGAAATATGTGGGGATATTTGATAAGGTTAAAATGTGATTACGTTGCAATAGATTAGTCATGCTATAAACTATTTTTTTAAGCTGGAGAGAAAGCATTTGGGAGAGAGTGTAGTAGACAAAACAAGATTTCTATGTATATCTTTATTAAGTCTCCTCATTACTTCCAACTAAACATAAGCTATTTGTACAATATTTTTCTAAAAAGGGTAGTGTTCTTTATATTTTTAAGACTCAAACTCCCTTGTTGTTGGTTGTGGGGTGTGTGTGTGTGTGTGTGTGTGTGTGTGTGTGCATACGCAAATACACAGGTGTGTGCATTTTCATGTGAAGGCCAGAGAATAACTTCAGTTGTTAATTTTTAGTATTCAATCCACATCATTTTGTGGGGATTTTTTGCATTTTATCATAATTTTACATGCTGATTACGTGTATGTGTGTGTGCATCAGCATATTAGCATCTGCACATGGCTGCAGAAGCCAGAATGGAGTGTCAGATCCCAAGGAATTAAAACTATGGACAGTTGTAAGCCACTCAGTGTGGGTGCTATGCACCAAACTCTAGTCCTTTGCAAGAGCAGCAAGCATTCTTGATCACTGAGCCATGGGTCAGGCTGACTAGCTAGTGAGCCCCAGAAATCCTCTTGTGTCATCCCCTCAGCAACAGGACTGTGAGCACAGACACCAAGACTAGCTTTTTATTTTTTCCTTAATGTGGGTTCTGAGAATGGAACCTAAAACTCAGTTCCTCGGGCTTGCTGGCTGTAACTAACGGAGCCATCTCTACAACCCATTGCTATTTTTTCCCTTTAATCTCCTTGGCTACGAAATTTCTCCCCAGTATGATCTACCAGGGACTAAGAAGATTCCCCCAAAGTAGGCCAACAAGCAGCTGTCACAGATGAAGAAAATGCTTCTATTAAAGAAGAAATGAAAAAAACATGTTCTGCACCTTATCAGACTTGGAATTATGGCTGGGATAGAAATGCTTATTGGCATGGCCAAGGCCTTTGCTCAGTTTCTGGGAATGTATTATGGGGAGGGTGCAGCGGAGGACTTACCAGTGTTATTTGTCACACTTCAATAGGGTGATCTTTTCAAAGCCTGGATGTGACCATGTCATTCCCTTGCTCTACAGTGCTTTCAAAATACTGTCCAAATCCCTCTCAGCTGGTGAAGCCCAGAGCATCCATCCTTCACTGCACTAGGTTGCCTCCCTGCCTTCTACCCCAGGAAGTCTCTTCTAATCATCAGAGGCCATCTTCTCTCCCACAGATGCACATTTGCATTTACTGACCTCCTCATCTGGATGGGCACCTTCTTTAGTTTGCTCATCTAACTGCCTTGGTCTTAGTATTCTGGCCAAACTTCTCCAGGAATGATCTCCACGGAACTTCAGACTCTCAGCTTGATCACTGGCCTACTGGAGTGCTCTGCTCCTCTCCTCCGAGGTAGAAATGGCAGGTGTAATCTTCCTTCTGTTTAGAAGCAGTTGTCATTAAGGGCTCTTGCACCACTGCGTCATATGCCCTCATCTGCCTTTTGCTGATCAGCCCTCCACCTACGTGCTTTCAAGTTCTACCCTGACACACAGTAGATTTTTGGGAAATGAACAAAGGGCTCTTTATCATGCAGATCCAAGGAGCCAATGTGGGGGGGGGGAGTGTCTATGGTACGGGAAAGGTGCCCTAAATTATTTGAAGTAAGCAGGAAGGTCAATGACTCTCAGGTGGCATCCTGTCACCATCCCCTGCTCTGAGTTGGATCCTGGAGGTAATTTTCTAATGAATAGTAGAAATACTTAAACATCCCAATAAACTCATGGAATTCTAGATGTGCTAAGAGACCAAGAGCAGGAAGAAGCTTATGAAATGATGAAATACATGAAGGGTAAACAGTGTAAAAGAGAGAAACCAGCATGGTCCATGGTTAGCTATCATCTGTTTAAGCACATATGCAAGGGAACAATAGTATATGGTAAAGTAAAATCAGCTTATACATGTACCCAGGTCTATGTACATGCATGCATATATAATGTGCACACACATGTATACATGAACTAACGCTAAAAAGAAGGCTAGGTAGGTTTTTAATCCACCCATATTGTGAAATATTATTTAACCATTTAGAAAAAAACAACTAAGTTGGGCCAGTGAGATAGCTCATCTAATAAAAGTGATTGTCCCCAAGCCTGAGGCCAGAGTTTGATCCTTGGGACCCACACAGTGGAAAGATGAACCAACTGCTAAAAGTTGTCCTCCTATTGGTTATCCAGTACCAAACAGTCAGCCCTGAAAACATGCATACCAAGTGACATTATACAAACCAAGTATGGTATATTTAGGAATATATATGTATATACATATATTGATGCAATAACCATTAAGGAAAAAAGAGGCCATGGATTTGTAAAAAGAGCAAGGAGAAATATATGGTAAGGTTTAGAGGGAGGAAAGGGAAGGAAGAAATGTTATAATTATATTAAAATCTCAAAAAAGAAATAAGAAATAAAAGTTGTCCTCTGTCTTCCATACATTTAATGTGGTACTTGTATGTATGCACAAAATACACATGAATCTAGCTTTTTAAATGAATAACAAATTAATGCATGGATGCTAGTATAGAATGTGACAAGAACTATACATGAAGTTAACACCAGCATTTGTATAATTAAAAATAATATAAGCCGGGCAGTGGTGGCACACGCCTTTAATCCCAGCACTCGGGAGGCAGAGCCAGGCGGATCTCTGTGAGTTCGAGGCCAGCCTGGGCTACCAAGTGAGTTCCAGGAGAGGCGCAAAGCTCCCCAGAGAAACCCTGTCTCGAAAAACAAAAAAATAAATAAAATGAAATAAAATAAAATAAATTCATTCTATTCAGTGCATATGGATAGGGGCAACTAAGGAAAGTCTGCATGTTTATTTTAATATAGTACTAGTTTTAGTTCATTCTAGTAATATAGAGCAAGCCGGTTGAAAACCGTGTCCACCCTTTACTCTTCTAAGTTCCTGGACTCAAGATTGGTGAGGTGCCCTTGTCTTTCTCCTGTTTATATTTACAAAGTTACAATACATCAATGAAGAGAAATGTCACAGAAACCCTTGGAAGTTCTTAGAAAAATCATCCAAACAAGTCACACTCCGTGCCAGGGCTTGTTAGCTCACAGGGCACGTGTGGCAACAGCTGGAAACATCATGATGCTGGCTGTACCGGGGATGGGGTGTTGGCATAGAGGCAGGGAGGCTCCTGATCACCATACAGAATGCAGGGGTGCACCCACAACAAAGACTCAGCCAGTCCCCAATGTCCACAGAGCCAAAACAGAAGCATCTGCTCTTTGATGGTCTGATGATGCCCTGGGTTAGGATGGAGAGTGTCAGAGGGCTCTCTAGTATCCCTGCCATGACTGTGACCTACAGCTTGTAGGTCACTCCTAAACCCTCCTTAAAGATCATTCTAGAGCCTGAGTAGGTGACAGTTTAACACTGCATTGGTTACCTTTCTGATTTCTTTGGGTACATCGATGCCAAAAGCAATGCTAGGCAAGAAGTTTATTGTGGCTTCTGGTCGAGGACACACAATCCATCCTGGGTAGAGGCAGGAGTGGGAGGCATTCTGTCACCTTGCACCTGCAGTGAGCAAGAAGAGAAGGAACAGGACATGTGCCTGGGCCTGTTTCCTCATTTCAAACCTCAAGTCTTGCTCCCAGTGCCCCAGTTTCTCCAGCAAATCTCCTCCTTTAGAGGAGGAGAACTTCTCCAGTTGTACCACAATATGGGGAGTAAACTTCAAACACATGAACCTGTAGGGAACAGTTCACATTCAAACCACAACATGCACTCAGGTTGAGTTGGTGAGGGTGTATCTTAGGCAAACATGGATAGTTTATTGAGTTGTGGTATCTAAGGACCTCCTGTAGGGCACAATCTTTTCCTTCTTGATTTACCACCTAAATCTTTCTGTGGTCCATATTTTGTCCTCCCAACATTTATCTGAAGTCCAATCTACTTTAGAGCAGGGAAGATCCAGGCACTCCCACTCTGTTTTCATCAGGAGTATTAACTTGCTCATAGTTTGTTCATCATATTTTCATTAGCATATGTAAAAATGGAGGGTAAGAGAGGGTCAATGCAGGTTCAGCTCAAGTCTTACCTCCACTTGATCAAATTGTACTGGCTGTTCTGAGTGCAGAAACTTTCTCTCCCTCCTCGTCTGTGTTGTTTCCCCAAGTGTGTGGTTAAGATGACAAATGACCTCTAGAATTTACTGTTAACATCTTCTAGTTCTGTTTCCAAAGCATAAACTAAAAATATCCTGAAACACATTTAACATCCAGCTGCTAATGACACCTACAAATACCTTCCAATGAAATGAGCATTACACAGAACTAAAATACCCTAATACATGAGATTTCTCTTCTAATCATTCTATCTAGACTTGGGGAACTTTGACATATTTCTTGGAGAGAATTATTTTCCACCAAATATCAGTTCCAAGAAGTGTTCTCAAATGGAAACACATTGAACATTTAAAAAAAATTATGTTTGTGTGTGCACATTTGTGGATACACATGTACCACAGCAAGCACGTGGAGGTCAGAGGACAACTCACAAGACTTAGTTTTCTCCTTCCAGCATAGGAGTTGTAGGGCCCCAACTCAAGCACTCAGGCTTGGCAGCAAATGCCTTTATTTTCTGAGTCACTCGCTGGCCTGATGAGTAGTTTCTTTAATACAGGATGATAACTTGCACCCAATTCAATCATTCCTAGCTTTATTGTCTTTGTTGTCTCTGGCATTTGGAAAGAGCAGTTATTTGGCCCATGTTGCTACCCATGTCTACATCTCTGAGAAGAATGGCCAGCAGTAGAGAGAACAAGTCCCAGGACATCAGGGGTATTCTGATAACCTCGCCCCCAGCTGTGCATTCCAAGACCTTTACCCTTTATGCAGCAAACAGAACAAAGACCATTGAAGCTATACCTTCAAAACGGAACCTAAAGTTCCCTCCGAGGAGGCAACATAAAATTGCTGTCATAAAACTGGGAGAAGGTCGCTAGTGGGAATTTACTGAATGGTATCACTAATTAAATACGACACTTTGGAATTAATTGACAGCCTGCACTTAAGAATATAATTGCATATTAATCAACCATTTGTAGACAAAAGTTCAATGCTATTTATTATGTGAGGATAAAACTTTTACCCCCCAATTTTCAAAGCTAGTGATGCCACTCTATTCCTTAATTCATCTCCAGAATTAAATCTACTGTATTTGTGTTTGAGGTGCCCCAGTGAATAAATAAGCAGGAGTTTCCAAGGGGAGCGACAACCAGGGATTTATCATGAAAAGAGCAATTGCAGACATATGTCATATGTCATTACTGGAGAGTTGGCGACAGTGCTATTCATTATGTGGTTTCAGAGGGTTCTAAATTAGAGGAATGGATTATTGGAAGTGGATGATTTCCCCAGATTGCTCCTTAATAGTGACTAAGGGGTCGGCGTTGCTCACATTTGCAATGAAAATGGGGCCAGAACCCAGCAGCAGTTGATGGAAATGAAATGTAAGGCCCATTGGGTATCGACTTGAGATGCTGCCTAATTGTACTCCTCTTGCTTGGTTTAAATGTCCCGAGGTCTCGAAGGTTGAGGGAGTCTCAGCAACTGCAGAGGCAGTGAAGAGGGAGGGCTCCTCAGTCCTTTACCTCTGAGCTTCTTCTGGCCTCCTTGCTGCAGTGGGTACACGCAGAAGTCATTACTTTGCCAACAAAACTAGGAAAGAAATTTCTCCACAAGCCCTTTCCCATTGCTGGGAATTCTGTGCCTTCATCCCTTGTGGAATAGTCCTGATCTATTATGAATGACCTCGACTCCCCTCTGAATGAGAAGCCTGCTGCTGCGATCATCATGCAGTCATTGCAGAGTCCTATTCCCTACTAGGTGCTGATGCTCAATTTAGAAGCAAGCCAACATCTCAGTGATGCTGGGCGACAGAAGAGAGTCGCATTGTATATGGCCGAGGCCTGCTCACACCCTGGTACCTGATCTGCTTTCTATGCAGCCACAGTGATAGTGGCCTCTTTTTGTTGTTGTTTAGTATTTCCACCCCTCCCACCTTAGGGCCTTTGCATTCACTCTTATCTTCTTAGATGACTTGTTCTATCACTCTCCTAACCACCCTTCAAGACTGTGTGTGTGTATGTGTGTGTATGTCTGTGTGTTTGTGTGTGTCTGTGTGCTGTGTACATGTGAGTGTATGTATGTGTCTCTGTGTACATATGCATGAGGAGGCTGGAATTCAAAGTTGCATATCATTTTATGTGTCATGGTCCTTTTTATTGGAGAAAGGGTCCCTCATTATCCTGGGAATTGCTGATTAGGCTATCCTGGCTGTCCAACAATCTCTAGGAAATCTGTCATCTCTACCTCGTGAGGGCTGGGAACACCATGCCCACTGTCTCATATGGCAAGGGCTTTACTACCTTAGCTGTATCCTCTTAGTTCCCCTCGACTTATTTCTACAGCCACATACCTAGACCACCTTTTTGCTTCCTATCATGCACCCTGTCAGTATCATGATTATTTACATGCATTTTGCCTGTCCCTCCAGAGGGGATATGCCCTAGAATCAGGAATTTTTTACCATCAGCATCTTGACTTTAGTGTATACTCAATAATTTTTTGTTGTTTGTGGATAAGGCAAGTATAAGGCAAAGAAATAGAAGGGAGACCATAAAGAGAAAGACTTATTATGGATTGAAGGTTCAGGAAACAGCTCGTTAAACTGACCCCAAATATAATGAGTGTATAGGAGGCATAGAGGAAGAAGCTAGAAGGGATAGTTCAGATAAAAGATAAGCACAGGTTGAGGAGGCAAAATTGATGAATGGAATGCAATGACAGCTGAGTATGTCTAGGTTCTCATTGGATAAGGGAGGTCAATGCAGGAAAAGGTTGGGGAAAACCACTTTGCAGCCCAGAGTTTTGCCAATCTAACCTTGCACGCCACTGGAAGAATTCAAAGGTTTAGAGAGGCAGGGCCAAGCACCACCTTTGATAGGATTTCTTGTGTTCCTATGAGAGGACCTGTTTAGAAGGAAGAGGAAAAGGATACCCACAGCATTACCTGCATAGAGTGGAGCTATTAGGACCCCTGAGACACGAATGAATTCATGGACTGTGAAGAACAGTAGACAATATGTTTGCTTATTTGTTAGACAAGGTCTCAGGTAACCCAGACAAGCTTTAAAATCCTTATGTCCTGGAGCAAGACCTTGAACTCCAGATCTTCCTGCCTTACCTCAGGAGTTCTGGGGTTGCAGGTATGAAATACCATGTTCAGTTTATGTAGTGCTGAGGATGGTACATAGAGCTATATGCATGCTAGGCAAGTACTCTATCATCTGAGCCATGTCTGCATCTATCTATCTATTTATCTATCTATCTATCTATCTATCTATCTATCTATCTATCTATCTGATGGTTTCTTATAAGAACCCTTGCTGAACAAGGAAGATTTTTGAGGCAAGTATAGACAGTATGTTGTTCCTCATTGTTAGTTCCTGATCTTCTTGTCTAGAGCAGGAATATTCTTCCCCATTGTGCAAGTACTAACAAGAGGCAGCTGTACAGTATGCTGGTCACCCTGACTCTTAGATTCACACTTTCAGGGTGCTTGCTGAGTTTGTGCATGCGGAAAACAAAATTATCTTTGAACAATTAACTCAAAATCCAGACCATCATATGGGGATGTCTCCACCATGGAATAAGTTCCATCAAGGCAAACTGTTATAGGACTGTCATCCTGCACATTTCCAGGTTTCAAAGTTCAGGGTGTGTGTATACACAAGGCTCATTAATAACATCATCTACATAATCAGAATAGGAAACAAATTTGGGCTTGTTTTAAGCAAAATTATTCAAGCTTCAGTGCCAGAAAGACTTTCAGAACTTAGTGGCTTTATGATATTAAGGTATGTAGATGCTTATCTGTGTCTACACACATGAGTGTGAAGTCTGGACAACTCTATTCTTATCTGTGTCTATACACAAGAGTATAAAGACTGGACAACTCTATTCTTCTCTGTGTCTTCACACTTGAGAGTGTGAAGCCTGGACAACTCTATTCTTATCTGTGTCCTTACACTTGAAAGTGTGAAGCGTGGACAACTCTGTTCTACAGTGTGATACAGTCTCCAGGCTCCTTCCATTTCTGCACTGATGGTGTAGAGAATATTCTGATTTAAGTCTGATGGAATACAGCAATACTCATCTACTTCTAACACTGTGCCAGAAAGCAATCCCCCAATTACTCCTAAATCTGAAGGGAGATACAAAAATAAACTATCTGAAGAAAAAGTAAGTCTGGTGCCCTTTGTCATTCTGACACTGGTGAAGGAGGATCTCAAAGCAGTTTTAATTTGCATTTCTCTGAAGGCAAAGGATGTTGAACATCTTTAAATTACTGATCAGATGTTCGTATTTCATCTCTTAAGAACTACCTGCTTAGTTCAGTGGCCCATTTATTGATCAGCAGAGAGTTTTGCTTAATTTTTACAGTTTAGTTTATATTCTAGATATTGACTTCTCTGCCTGAAGGATAGCTGGGCAAGGTTGACTGCCATTTAGTAGGTTGTGTAATCCAGGCTCAGAAAGTCAAATACTTCACATTGTCTCTTGTACATAGACTTGGCTTCTAACTGTTAAATGTGTACATGTAGATGGACATAAGTTTGAATATAAGCCAACAAATTAGAAAGGAACCCATGAGATGGAAACAAAAAAGGAGGGCAAAAGACTGAGTAAGTGACTGGAATGGTTATTATAACACAGGAATATGAAAATAGAAGGGGAAATCTGGAGAGCAAAAGCTGCAGGGTGAAGAGAGGGCAGGAAGATGGGGAAGGAGCAATGAGAAGTGTAGAGTGAACAGAGCTGAGTATGTAAGAAAATGACACAAGGGAACCTATTGCCTTATAAGTTCATTTAAAGAAACTAAGATGAAGAAACTGCAAACGGCGTGCTCTGCCCCGGAACACCCTCTATATAAACATGAGAAGCCCTCGGGTTCCTTTGCCTTTTCCTTCACTGATGATATCTAGTGACTAAACTAGTTCACACATTCCTGAGTATGCTTTTTGTTCTCATTATTTGTGGAAAAAGAGAAGTCAATTGTTAACTTCCCATCAGGGCTCCTTAGAATTTCTTTTACCAACAAGATAGTTAAGAATTCGGGGCTCTTCGGTTGAGTGAAGCTACAGAGAGAAAGCAGACTTTCGGGTCTCGAGCTGAAGCAAGGCTGTAGCCAAGGAAATCAGAAACCCCAGACTGTCTTAGCTGTCTTTTGATACATTTCCCACAAGCCCCTGGTTTGTTTGGGGATGTTGTTTGGTCTTTGGCAGAGGTGGCTTGCTTTCCCTTCCAACCAGCATCATTTCAAGTCTGCCTTCTGGGTGAGCTAGCTTTAGGATGGGAAGGGAGTGGTGACTCCAAACAGGAATCTGGTGCCTAGAAAAACAGACATCTTAGAAGATTTGCCTTCAGGAGTCTCTCCCGGCAGCTTCCCACTAGCTTCCCACTTCCCAGCTTGCTGACTCTCTTGCTTGCTCCCGGTGGACTATTTCTTTCTTGTGTCTCTAACTTGTCCTGTGTAGACTCTGATGGCTTCTTTGCTCTTGCAATATTTTTCTGTGTCTGTTTTCTTGCTTGAAATATAAAAGGAGGGAGCTGGAGAAATGGTTCAACAGTTCAGGGCACTGGCTACTCTTCCAGAGGACTTGGCTTTGATTCCAAGCACCCATGGTGGCTCACAACCATATTTAACTCTTGTCTCATGGGGTCTGACATCAGCTTCTGGTTTCCAGGGGCACCATGGTGCATAGATATACCTACATATATATATATATATGAAAAGACCCATACATAAAAAATACTGTAATAAAATAGTTGTTCACTGCATAACATTCAGAAATTAAATATTTTATGTGCATATACACATGAGTGTAGTGTGTGGAAGACTTCAGATGTCATTCCTCAGACACTGCTCCACTTAGTTTTGGGGGACAAGATGTGATGTTAAATTTCAATTTTCAGCTTAATGAGATCTAAAATCACCAAAGAGATGCTTCCCTGGGCATGTCTGGGGTCATTATCTTGATTATATTGACTGAGGTATGAAGACCTACCTACTGTGGATGGCACTATTCCCAGGGCTGACATCCTGCTCTATATCAAAAGGAGAAATTGATCTGAGCATTGGCATTCAGTTCTCTCTGTTTCTCTGATGCAATGTGACCAGCTGCTTCAAGCTCCTGCTGCTGGATTCCCTCACTGTGATTGAAATGTAAGCCCAAATAACCCCTTTCTCCATCATGAACCTCCACTGTCAAGCAGGTGGCTGTAATAAGAAGATGGGACAATGGCTATACAGATGGATTGCTGACCCTCTTCACTTTGTACAGATAAGCCTGCATTTGGATAAGCTACCGGGGAGAGACTCCTGAAACAAAGTCTTATGAGGACCCTATTTTTCCAGACACCAGATTCCTGTTTGGAGTCACCAGCATCATCCCATCCTAAAGCTAGCTCACCCAGAAGGCAGACTTGAAACGATGCTGGCTGGAAGAGAAAGCAAGCCACCTCTGCCAGGGACCAAATGGCACCCCCAAACAAACCAGGGGATTTTGTTAACAGCAACAGAGAAAGTAGCCAATCCCCACTGTCTCTCATTGTTAGGTCTAGAGCTCAATGACTAGGCTGGGATGACTGGGCAACTTGTCCTGGAGATCCTTCTGCCTCTGCTTCCCCAGGGCTGGCATTTCCAGCGTGTACCCAATGCCTGACATTTTTATGTCAGTTCTGGGAATTAGAATCAAGTCTTTGTGTTTGTACAACAAGAACTTTAAGCTGTATCTCAAGCCCCACAGACTTTTTAAAAACCAAGAGCAAATCATGTGTGATTTCATGCTGTGGGTTTACCACTGTAGGGTACTGTCATTAGACTGGGAGCATGACAAATATAGACATCATCATCGTGAACCTCCCTGTCAAATAAACAGAGAGCCATAACTTGGCACAGATGATTTTGCACGTAGAATAAATTCAGAACAATGCAAGGGTGAGTTGCCACTTTTTACTTTTAAAGACTTCTTTGAAGAATTTGTTTGCCTAGGTTTAAATTAGTTAACTCAGGTTAGATGACACTTCCTGATGTGTGAACTGTAATCTCAATGCTTCTTCTTAATTCTTCTTTATTGAGGGCAAGGAATCAAGACAGGGTTTCTCTGTGTAGTCCTGGCTGTCCTGGAACTCGCTCTGTAAACCAGGCTGTCCTTGAACTCACGAAGATCCACCTGCCTCTGGCTCCCAAGTGTGGGGGATTAAAGGCATGTGCCACCATGCCTGGCTATTTTTTTTTTAGTTCTTTTATCACCCCCATTAGCCTCTATCATCCCCTTCCCTCTTTCACTCAAGCTCATCTTCTTTCTAGAAAGTTCCCCCTTCTCCTTTCATGTTTCTCTATGTGGCTCAGTGAGTTTAAGTAGTGCTGCTTGCAACAGTGTGTGTGTGGCGGGGGTGGGGGGAAGATGTGATTTACTAGACAATGGGGAGCTTTTAGTGGCTATACCAGTAAAGAAAATGACTCCTTATTCCCAAGGAACCACTAGAGGCCAATATTCCTTAGGAGGACGGAGAATGTCATGGGACCTACCACCACTCAGGAGGAGATAATAAGGGACTCTGTCCTGGCTACTTTTGTTGTTGCTTTGGGTTTTGTTGTTGTTGTTGTTTGTTTTGTTGAGGCAGTAGTCCTGGCTGTCCTGGAACTCACTCTGTAGACCAGGCTGGCCCTGAACTCACAGAGATCCACCAGCCAGCCTCTGTCTCCCTGAGTGCTGGGATTAAAGCATGTGCCACCACCACCTGGCTCTCCTGGCTACTTTAATGTCAACTTGACATAAACTGGAGTCATCTGAAAGGAGGGGACCTCAACTGAGAAAATGTTTCTATAAGATCCAGCCATAGGATATTTTCTTAATTAGTAATTGATGCAGAGGGCCCAGAGCATTGTGGATGGTGTTCTCTCTGAACTGGTGGGCCTAAATTCTATGAGAATTTAGGCTGAGCAAGCCAGTAAGCAGCATCCTTCATGGCCTCTACATCAGCTTCTGCCTCGGGTACCTGTCTTTGTTTGAGTGTCTGTCTTGACTTCCCTCAGTGATGAGCTGTTATCTGGAAGTGTAAGCTGAAATAAATCTATGCTTTTTCTTGGCTTTTCGTCCCAGCAATAGTAACGGTCACTGGGACAGGCTCTGTCTTGTGCCCATGACCACAGCTGCGGTGAGTTTATGGGTATGACTGCCACACCATGTCTAGAAGACACTTTTGTTCAGCAGGCTTCCCTGGCCACCACTTCCGCATTCTGACGGCCCCTCTTCCACAACGTTCCCTGAGCCCAGCGTCAGTGTTTCAGTATGACAGAGTGTGCTCCTCATTCATACAAATGTGCCACAGGGCTCTGCCATAGAGACACCGAAGACAGAGGCAGTTTCTCCTTTGTGCCTGTGATATCTAAGTTGAACCTTCAGTGAAAGGAAAGCCCCTTGGAGGCTCTTAGCCTTCCTACCGTGAAGTAGCTCCTGCCTAGGACTAACTAAGCATCCAGGCTCCCTAACCTGCAGAAGCCTGTTGAGTAACCCAGAATGGTGGAAGTAGACTCACACGGATACTGGGGTGCCTCCCAGTGTGGAGACAGGGTGATAAAAATGGTTTCTCCTGCCTGGGAGGTAGAATGATTTTCATAATCTTGGTCAGGTTCTCAACTTCTCTCGGCCCCTCTTGCCTCTTTGATGACTGAGAAGAATGATCACTGTTCTAGCTCCATTCTGTGGCTGTGACAAACACCAGGACAGAAAGCAATTCCCTGGAGGAAAGGCTAACTTAAACCTATGGATCACTGTCTACAATTGCAGGAAGTCAGGACAAGATCTCAAGCAGGAACTTGGAGGCAGGTCTGCTTCCTATTCCATTACAGGGTTATGTCCCATCATGTACTCACATTACAGTGAAAGAGCAGCAGGAACTTGCCTGCTTGCTTTTTGGGGTGTGGGACAACTTATACTCAGCTGGTTTTCTTACAGGGCTCAGGATGACCTGACTAGAAACAGTGCCACCCACAGTGTGCTAGGCCCTCCTGCTTCAATTCACAGTCAACACAATCTCCCACAGACCTGTCCACAGGCCCATTTAATCTAGACAGCTCCTCAACTGAGTCTTCTCAGATGACTCTAGGCTTTGTCAAGTTGATAATTAAAGTTAACCAGGACAGTTAATTAAATAATATGCTGATTTCTGAACCTGGGCATTGTCTTAGTTCAGTAAATATTGGTTATTTTTTAAATGCCTGTCAATACATAAATTCCTGAGCAGCATCACCTGGTTATCATGAATTACAGTGCCAATGGGAGGAACCCATCTTCTTTGCATCCTCAAACTCCCTAAATCAGAGACACACGGATCCATATATCCACAAAGTTTATATGTGCACCTTGTTTTTGTAAGAAAACAAGGTGGGTGCATATCCATCATTTGCAACATGTTTGCCCCAGTCTGAAAATGATTGCTGCCTTCGCCATCATTAACACCATTGACAGTCTCTCCACAGAAAGGCTGAGGCTGCATTCTTGGCAGCACTGTGCTGCCGAGACATCGACAGACTCAATAAATGCCCTGAAATTTAACATGCGTCTGCTGTCTGCTGAGCAGCTCTGGGCACAAATAGGTTTCTTTTATTATGGACAGAAAGGCCAAGTGAAATTTTAATCAGACAGACAAGGAAGGTATCTGAGAACACTGAAATGCCAGTCCTGCTGGTATTTCCACAATATTGAACTTGTCTTCTGGGGGCCTTTGTGGCTATTTCAATTAGCTGTGAGACACATCGCCTATGTTTTCACAAATTCTCCTCTTTTTAATTAAGCTACTGTTCATCGGGATGTTAGAAGGCAAATGATTCTTCTTGTAATACACAGAGTGCCGAAGAGGAAATTAAACAGTTGAAACGTTTGGATTTAGAAAGTACACTGTTATTGCAATCCTCATGCACAAGGCCGGGCTCATGGCACTCTTCTTACTCAGCCTCTTGAGTCTCACCCTCCCTCCCACCTAAGCCTTTTGGTTCCACGGACGACAAACACGTAACAGTATACTAAAGCTATAACAAAAACCATGAGCTAACAAACATCTTTAAAATGGAAATATTATTTAAAATGAAAATATTATTATCAGCATTATTAAACTTATCCATTTGCTCCTTAGTGAGTTTATTTTTCTTGAAAATAACAAAGCACCAGATTGCATGCTAAGATGCTTGAAAGCACTGAAAATCATTTGAAATGCTGGAGTAAAGGTAGCTCTATTACTATTTCATCTAAAGCTTTGTCAAATTATGAGTAATATTGGGTACATTGAGAGATATCCCTAAAATAAAAGATAACTCTAGCATGTGAGGGTCTATAGGGCCATCTCTGACAACCATCTTTCCCCTCTTTCTCTATCTATTTATCAATCCAGGCATCCACCCACCTATCCATCCATGTATCCATCTCCCCAACCACCCATTTATCCACCCATCTATCCAACCATTATCATTCACTAATTGGTACCTATTTTTATGGGTTCTTACATTCATTTGTCCATTTCTCCATTAAATTCAGAGTGTAATTAAAGTCTTCCTTAAACTATAATCAATATGACAATCAGTGCCTTTGAAATACTTCTATTAAATTTGAATGTTGAAATTCTAACCCTCTAGATAATAATATAGGGAGGTGAGGTCTGTAGGAGGGAACTGGGGTAGGACTGAATCCTCATGAGCAGAACCAATGCTGTTCACAGGGGAACTCAATTGACCCTTCAGCCTTTTTATCAACTGAGGTAAAGTTAGAAGACTAAAGGACTATAGAAAAGTGGACTTACACCTTGAACTTGGTTTCCAGTCCAGAAGTGTAATAATAACTCCCCCTCTTAACAAGCTTCCCCTGGCTTTGGTATTTTGCTGGAGTGGCCTAAAGAGACCATACCAGTGATTATTAAAATGTATAATTATAACACACTGCCCATAATGCTGTAATTCTGATGAGAATCCCTAGGGAGATTTGAGCTCAACACTAGACTTTGTTTATATGCTTGAGGATTAAGTCTGCAAACATGTATTTCCTTGAAAAGAATCAGGCAAAGATGTTCTTTCGGGAAGGGCCAAAAGGAAACGTCAAGGGGATTTTATTGACTTCTTGTTTTATATATTTTTAAAGAAATTTTGTTTGCTTGAAGGTGAAGCTCCCGTGGAGTCTGAGTGGAATCACGGAGTCAGTAATTCTGAAGTTCCCAGTGCATTGCTGAACCATCTAGCCTCTGGCTAAGGAGGCAAGTCTTACTCAGGCAGGCTTCCTTTCCTGCCAGCTGTCCACCCACAGTTCCAGGGCTAATTTTACTCTCAAAACTCTCACTGATGCTTTTGCTTCCTGCTGATTCCTGACTAGTCAGGAACATCCTGGTTCTTTGGGGGATACAGTTGAGGGAACATCAGGACACATGTGTCCTCCAGGAAGAGGAAGGCATTGCATCATCACCCACCTGGGCCTAACAACTGCAGTATTGCTTTCCAAGATGATCCTCACCACCTTCCTTTGAATGGCAGTTGAGGAGAATTTGGTATGATTATACTTAGATATTGGAACATTGGCTGTTTGAATTATCTCAACTAGAATAAGACATGGTATTGTAGATACCAACAGCATTTTTTTTGTGTATGAATCTCTCTCTCTCTCTCTCTCTCTCTCTCTCTCTCTCTCTCTCTCTCTCTCTCTCTCTGTGTGTGTGTGTGTGTGTGTGTGTGTGCGTGTGTGTGTGTGTGTGTGTATGCATGTGTGTTATGTGTATGTGAAAGTCTTGGTATCATTCTTTTTGGTGCTAATCACTTCTTCCTTTCTTATTTCACTTTTTGGAGACAGGGTTTCTCACTGGCCCTTATCTTGGCAAATAGACAGGGTTGGCTAGTCAGGAAGCCCCACTTCTCTCTGCCTCCTCAACACTGACATTATAAGTACACATTAACCACACTAAGATTTATATTTTTAACATGGCTTCTGGCAATCTAACTTAAATCCTTGTATTTGCAAGGCAAATGCTCTACTAACTGAACTATCTCTGTAGCCTCACAATTGTTTTGTAACAAAATGCATATGCTTATCTCCCTCAATTATTATGTCACAGTCAGAGATTCAATGGTAGGCCCATGTTTGAAAAGATAAAAACTTCCTACATTGATTTAGAAAAATATTTTCTCTCCCTGTCATCCACCCACTTGGTAGTTATTCATTGCTTGGGACAACTACACAGACTTTGCTCGATATATTTACAAACATGAGTATTACCAGTGTATGTATGTGTGTATGTACTTTTGTATACCTGTGCATATGTGTGTCTATGTATATGTGTGTGTTTAGAAGAAAACGAGAAAGTGACCTTCTGCTTTGTGCTTTTCAACTTGATAAATGTCACAGTTTTTGCATGGAGGTGTACATGAGCATTTTTTTCAAGTTGAGTGGCCTTGCAGTAGTCATGGCATGGCCACTCTGTGCTTCTCTGAACCAGCCTGCTCCTAATGGGAATTCAGGTGGCTTCACATTAATTTTTTTTAATAAGATTTTATTTTCATTTTAATTATTTGTATATTCACAAGAGTGCAGGTCCCCACAGAGACTAGCTGAGAGCACCAGATACCCTAGAGCTGGGGTTATAAATAGGTGTTGAGGTACGTGTGTGCTGGAACCAGAATCAGGTGAATCTTCTAGAAAAGCAGTAAGCACATTTAGCTGCTAAACCATATTTCTAGCCTCCCATTATTGTTTCTTCAATACATTGGGAACACACTCTTTAAAAATGATTACCTGAATGAGATTTTCTGTTATGGTGAATATTTCTTTAAATAAGCAATGGATGAACATGGCTTCTTACCTTCTAAGCTTTCTACTAAATTGAGTAGAAATACCAATTTAGAAGGAAGGAAGCACCCAGTTGGTCTTATGAAGAAAACAATAATCAACAAAACAGGCATTACATGGCAGGAGAGTATTGACCAAATACTTCCTTTGCTAGAATGAGGCCCTGAGGTGACTTCTCAGTAGCCAAGTGCAAATGCTGCACACTTGTAATCCCAGCACTATGGAGGCAGAGACAGAATGATTTCTAGGCCTCAAAGACTTGCTAGTCTAGCCTCATTGGTGAGCTCTAAGCCACTGAGTGACACTGTCTCAAGGAGATAGTGTTTCTGAGGATAACACTAAGGTTATTCTCTGTTCTCCACATGCATATGGACATACACATTACATAACACACACACACACACACACACACACATACACACACACACACACACACACACCTTATAAAATAAAATACATGTCCTAAGAAGAGAAACAAATTCTGTAGTTGTTGAGTGCTCTATGATTATTTTGATGACACAAAGCTTAATGCATATTGTCTACTTTTCCAGAAAAAAAAAATGTGTTAGTTGGGGAAGCATCCCTGACCATGGATACCCGATATGCAATAGAAGCAGGTGTAGACCCCGGGTTAAAGCACCCTTAGGCAGTTTGTTCTATCAATTCTTCTCTAACTCATAGGGTTTCTTTCAATCTCTAAGCATCATGTGGAAACATCACCAAAGTCCTCCATTGCCTCCTACAAACCACAGGCTTGCTCAGTCACAATTTGAGCTCACACTTCCATGTGGTGTATTGTCATGTCCTTGAACCCTCTTCAAATTCTGCCCACTGAAGCACCTCTCCATTTCTCTCTCTCTCCCAGCACATCTTCCTTTGATGATGGCTTTCTCTTTCTCCTTTCCCTGTCCCTCCAATCCCTTTTCCCTGGCTTCTGGAGTACTCACTATAAACCATTTGTTTTATTTTCCAGGGTGCTGTTGCTCACACCCCTTTGGTGACTTTCCTCCTTCTGTTTGTGACAGTTTTATAGATATACCAGGAGCTTTGCAGGGTTCTCTTCTCCATCATGATCATGTACCTCCTTTTTCAGCCCCACTCCTTCTCACAGACATTATTTATGAGGTCCTAGAACAAGCAAGACTCTTCCATGTTTCAAACCCCCCATTTTCCTCATTTCTGGGATAGTTTCTCAGATAAGTTGACGGTTCCATCTCATTTCTCTTATTTTGCAATGGTATCATTGCCTGAGAGGCAAGCAGAGCTCTCTTGGGGCAGTAGTATCTTATCCTCAGTCTTTAGTCAATCTTAGCCACATTTGTTTCCTAAACCACATAGTGTCTGCCATCTGTGACATTTCATGTTTCTCTCCAACAAACAGACACACTCCCTGACAGTATCATCCAGGGTTCTTTAGAATAGTACTGATGCTCTACACACACACACACACACACACACACACACACACACACACACACACGTATATCTATATATGTATATTACAAAGGGGACTTATTAAATTGGCTTATATGATATGGCCGGATACAACAATGGCTGTCTTCACTCTGGAATGGCTGAGAGCCTGGTGGTTGCTCAATCTACTAGGCTCAGTGTTTAAGCAGTACCAGCCTGGCTGAAGACCTAGAGGATTCCTGGAGATTCACTGATCTCTAGTATAGGCTGGAAGGCCAACGAAATGGTTCTGATGTCAGGGAAAGAAAGTGAAAGAATGCATCATCATTGTCATCACCATCATCATCATCGTCATCAGCAGCAGCAGGAGGAGGAAGAGGAGGAGGAGGAGGAGGAGGAGGAGGAGGAGGAGGAGGAGGAGGAGGAGATAAGCACTCACTAGCAAGAAATGAAAACAAGTGCACAAGTAGAATTGCTTTTTCCACCAAACTCCTTCTATCTGGGCTGCCAAAGGTGCGGCCACTCTAGGGAAGACTAACCCCAGTTTGGTTAATAATCCCTGGAAATGCGCTCACAGAACCACCCAGAGGTGCATTTCTGCATTGATTCCAGATCCAATCACATTATTAATCAAGACTAACCACCACAGAGCAGGAGAGATGGCCGGATGTGTGACAGCACTTGCTCTGAGTCTGAGTCCTTGGCACCAGTGTGAGATCTCAGACACGACTGACTATGCCTGTCACCCCAGCACTGGGACTGGGGTGGATAAGCAGATCTCCAGGGCTTGCTGACTGTTTAGTTAGACTAGCCAAAGCAGTTAGTTTGTGGTTCTGTGAGAGAAGCTGTATCAAGGTAATAAGGTAAAAATTGATGATGAAATGCCAGAAGTTCTGCTCTGGCCTCTGTGTGTGGACACAAGGTGCACACACTTGCATACTTAGCAGCTAGTGCATGCAGGTGATTCACCTACTACATATACTCATGCCGAATAACGCTTACCACACTGCACACAGAGAAACAACTCCTACACAAATGTTTTCTTAAAAACAATGGTTAACAATCACACTGAGATGAAATCTCTGGGTTCCAAGCTTATATCAAACCCATTGATATAAGCAAAGTAAATGGCTAAGCACACATAAGTATCTGTTGAAGAATGAAGGCTCTGAATCTTCCTGACACCATTACCATCAATTAGACAAGTAGGTCCTGTGCTCCTTCCTTCCATGTTGTTTAGTGGGTGTGCAAACTGCACCCATTGGTCAACTCAGAGTGGCCCCACCAAAGCAAAATGCACTGTCTCAACCTAGACCTTCCCTCATCAGGAGCTGGAGATGCTGTATATTCTCTCAGAAGTGTACAGGGTCATAACCGGGGATGGGGGTGGGTGGGAAATACATCCATAGTGAGATGAAAAGGAAGCATGCACCCTCAGCGAAGAACAGATGTAGCTTTTCTGAGAGTTGCTGTGAAGAAAAGTGGAGGCCATGTGGGGATATTCTGAAAGACCTTTGGCCCCATGAATCATGGACTGGGGAAGCAGTGTAGCATCTGAAGATGTCAAATGACCAATAAAACTTCATGAATGGTCATGCTCACTGGGATCCCAGAGAACAAGGCTGACCTTGTGGCACGATCTGCTAACACAATTAGGTCATTTGTCTTTGCGAAGAGATGGCTATTTCCTTATTTTTTATTTATTAATTTGTAAGAAGCGGCTTTAAGATGCTGTGCAACCTGGACCACATGCTCATAGTCTAAAAAAGCCTGGAAGAAATTACACAGGGAGCAGTTGCCTCTAAAGTACCTAGGGCAAAGTGGAGTGACGGCAAGCAATTCTGAGAGAGGCTGTCTTCTCAGATCTATGAAACAAAGCAATTTCCTGTTAGAGCTCACTCATTTACATGTGGGTGTGTATGGGTGTGTGTGTACATACATACATATATATATATATATATATGTACATATTTATACGGTGTATAAGCACATGTATGTGTATGTGTGTAGCTATAACCTCAAGTATAGTTCCTTGTGTTTTGAGACAGTGTCTGTCACTAACAATTAGTCTCGGCTAACTGGCCAGTGAGCCCCAATGATCCTCCTGTATCTATCTCCCCTTCCATTCCAGTGCTGAGATTTTAAGTTTATACCACTATGCCCAGGTTTTCCGTGAATGCTGAAGACTGAACTCACTTCCTCATGCTTGGATGACAGATTACTTTTACTGAATTTGAGTTAGCTACCCAGACACCAGTTTCTTGTTGGTTGATTGGTTGGTTGGTTTTAACATTTTCATTGGGGAAAAAATGAGTTCTCCAGTCATGAAGCTGCAGATAGGTTGGTTTTCTGCCCCTCAGATACGATGAATATTTGTATATCTGGGAACTTTGTCATTCCTCAGCTATAATCATTCATAGAATGCTCAACCATATCTGTTTCATAGCTGTTAAATATGGCAACTTAAGTGTCCTCTTTCAGGGCTGTACTATCATTCTCTATTACATCATTCTACCCTTGTATGGCAAATAATCTATGTCTTTTGTGCTTCTCTGGATCAACTGGGAATGATCATCTAAGTCTGAACACAGTCAATATGCTCTCTTTGATGGTGTAGAGCCAGAAAGATATTGCTCATCAAACTTTGGGTAAGAGTGTAAGAGTGGAGTTTGTTCCACGGGGACTTGTTCTGAGGTCCAGCCTGAGGAAACAGCTCTTCATTAGTGATGCTTTTGCACCATCAAAGTGTCCATGGTGATGTGGAGACAGAGGGTATGAGCCAGAATCCTACCACTGTGGGCCTTTGTTTTCTACTCAAAACAATTTACATTATTGCTGACAAAGCCGAGGTATAGGCAAGTACATTTACTGCCATCAGGTGCGAAGCAACACATGTTGAGGCACGGATATGAGGAGGTGAAGACTTCAAACTGCCTTGATGTTCCCTTGCCTCCCTCCTTGCTGCAGGAGCTTATATGCTTCCCAAACAACAGAGCTTGGAGTCACTAAGAAATTCACCACACTGAAAACTGCCAACGTGTTCAGCCTTTGTTGTAAAGCAGTCTTGACTGCTTCATAATTAATGAAAACTTCATAATAGGATTTTTTCTGTGGAAAGTGCAGAGGCTGGATTATGTTTCCTAGAGACAAGAAGTGGCTTATCTGGGCCTTCCTGTGGAGTGACACAGACGGAAGCTGCCTGTCTTAGGGTGTCTACTGCTGTGAAGAGGCACCAGGACTACAGCAACTCTTATAAAGGAAAAGATTTAATTGGGGCTGGCTCACAGTTTCAGAGGTTGAGTCCATTATCATCACGGCAGGGAGCATGGCAGTATGAAGGCAGACATAGTATTGGAGAAGGAGCTGAGAATTCTACATCATGATCCAGAGGTAACAGGAAATGAACTGTCTTACTAAGAATGTCTTAAGCACATATGAGACCTCAAAGCCCACCTCGACAGTGACACACTTCCTCCAGCAAGGCCACACCTCCTAGTAATATCACTCACTATAGGCCAAGCATCCAAACACACAAGTCTTTGGGGGCCATACCTATTCAAACCACCACACTGCTATTGGTGAGGTATAGAGACCTTGAACACTAAGAAGAAGTCAGCTCACAGTTTCAGCTCACCATGATCCTGTTGAAAGTTGGCACATGTGGCCAGACCTTCTAAGAAATATGGCATCTGTGTTTTGGGGTATACAATTTACAATATTTGAATATTGGTCACTAAAGCAAACGTTCCCCAAATCACTTTTCATGCAAACAATTTCTGTCAGCCACTCACAGTCCTCAGACACAAGATAACTTTACTAAATAATTATAATAAATAACTATGCTAAATGCAGTATCTGCTGTATTAAATACTATTGGTTAAATATGGACAGGTGGTTAGGTGGATAGATGGATGGAATAAATGAGTGGATAGATGTATAGGTAAAAGGGGTGGATGTGTAGGTGGATATATGGGTAGAGATAGATGGATGTCTGGATGGATATATGGGTCTATTTTTGAATAGAAAAATGAGTAGCTCCTACCTATAACCAATTACTGCAATCATGGTGGCTTCTAGCAATAGAAACATGTTCTCTTGCAGTCCTTGTGGACAGAAGTCTGTAGTCATTGTCACTTGTCTTAGATAAAATACTGGAGGGGCTGTATGCTCTGTTCTCTGGGTTATTGTATGATAGAAGTTTCTGCCACTTAAATCCCATAGTCTTCTCTTCCATGTGTGTCTCCATGGCTTATACAGACCATTGCGCTTGTCTATAGGGCAACCTAACTAATCAAGGATATTTTCCCATCTAAAGAAATCCAGTTACATTTTCCCTATAACATTTATAAGCTCCAGGAATGGGGACCTGACATCCTTGGGTGTCCATTACCCAGAATTCCACAGTAAGTGTGAGAGCAGCCTTTAAGTAGGGAACAATTTCTTTGCTAGAAAATTAGCTGTTCATGTGACCTACATGCTACAAACTAGCTGTCCAGGAGAAGTGAATGCTGGGACACCCCTGTGCAGGTGAGGTACATGCTGGGACCTAGATGCCCACATACAGTTCATACAGGGCATTAGCTGTCTGGTTGAAGCACAGTGTAGGAACTAGCTGTAAGAAGAGGTGCATGCTGGGAACTAGCTGTCCGGGTGAGTTACATGGTAGGAACTAGATGTACAAAAGAGTTGCATGCTCAGAACTAGTTATGGAAGAGAGGTGTATGCCTGGTACTTGCTATATAGAAGTGAATGAGACTGATACAGTTCTGATATCAGGATATCACGTAAGAATGTGACCCCACTTGCTAATTATCTCATTGGTTTAATTGGTATGACTGGGCCCAACCAGCTTCTTGGCAGACAGTCTGAGGAAAGCCTATAGTGCTTTCCCTGAGACAACCTTATTTATCTCTCCATTTCTAGTCCTTAACAATGTGTGAACTTGAGGAAAATATTTCACTTCTTTGCTCAGTTTCCTCTTTTGCAAAAAGGGGGATAATTTACTAGAATTTAACTTTCAAGGCTCTGAGAACATTATTGTATGTAAAGTTCACAGTGCTATATACATATTATTTGCAGTTATTGCATTATTGGTGCTGATGCTGTTGCCATGGTGATGATTTGAACAGCAGTGATGAAACAGTGATGCCTTCCATTGGCATACCTTAAGTATTGGCTACACATGACAGGATTTCAATTCAGATGGGATTAATTGCTGTTATGCCTCCTGTTGCTTTGCCCCTTGCTCCTGGGGATCTATTGTTTAAAAGGCATTTAGGGGCTTGTGGGATGGCTAAAGCAGGTAAAGGTGATTTCTGTCATGCCTAACACAATCCTGGATCCCACATGGTAGAAAAGGGAAAAAAAAAGATGATTACTGAAAGTTGTCATCTAATCTTCACAAGCTTGCTGTCAGATGCTCATGTGTGTGTGCTCAAGCGCACACAAACACACGCACACGCACACACACACACACACACACACACACAATCAAAGCATTTTATTTTAAAAGGACTTTACTCTTTTTTTTTTTTTTTTTTTTTTTTTGGTTTTTCGAGACAGGGTTTCTCTGTGTAGCTTTGCGCCTTTCCTGGAACTCACTTGGTAGTCCAGGCTGGCCTCGAACTCACAGAGATCCGCCTGGCTCTGCCTCCCGAGTGCTGGGATTAAAGGCGTGCGCCACCACCGCCCGGCCCAGGACTTTACTCTTAATGGGTGTATATTACCTTCAAGTCTGGTGCCTGCAGACAGTCTTAACCTGCTTTCAAATCTAATGTGGGCAGATGCTTTGGGGATTTGGAATATGAATTCCTGAAGGGTGTTAGCGTTTGGTCTTCTACTTTCCTTGCCCACTATAAACCAGTGATGGAATTGATTTGCATGGCCTGTAGCAAATGTTCTAGGCCTGTGTGGGGGCTCATTTGCAAATCTGTGGTCATTTATCACCCCGGTTGGATTTGTTTCATAGTAGATGGTGCCATTGGCATAATGTGTCTCACTGTGCAAGAGAGAAGCTGTACCTTGACCTCACTTGAAGAAGCCACTGTGGGATAATTTCTTTCCAACCCATGACTGACATTACAGTGTGATTACAAATGATCAGTGCAGTGGATGGTTAATGCAGTCTGGACCAGGATCCCTATGATTTATGCTGATAATTAGCTCTTCCTAGGAAATGGCCTCCATGTCTAGGTAACTTTTATTTTTTCCGACAGTCATCTCCATAATGAGCTATTAGTCTACAGACCAGAAAGAAAGGATGGGAGAAGGAAGGAAAGACCTCGGGCAGTGGGGTCTTTATTTCTTCTTGAAATACTCATTTATTTAAAGCCAAATGTGATTGTGCTCCCTTTTATGAAGGTTCATTGCTCTGAATTGCAAAAGCAACTCAGAAGTAGGAGGGTTGGACTCTTATTTGTCTTAGTGATGGTTTCTGGAGTTTAGATAGAGCATGCATTTTGCCATAGTCATCTTCACTGGGTTCCATCCACACAAAGAGGGGCAGACAGCATTAGCATACTTTCTGGTTAGGGATAGTAAGCAGAGACGGAGGTCCCATCAGTCTGCTTTAAATAGAAGTCTTCAGGGATGAATGGCAGAGCCAGTATAGAGGAAATGGGCTAATTATTAAAAGGCTTATGTAAGGAGTAAATGACATAAACACAAGGTGCTATGGGTAGCCAGGGCACACCCATGCTTCAAGGTCATCAGAAATGGAAGATGGACTTTAAGGCTTTCTCTCCCCCTTGCCTGCCTTTTATTACCTGTTTTCCATGGCCTCTGGCAACCCCAGTACCCCTTAACTCATCTTGCTGCTTCTAGAAGTGACTTTTTCTTCTTTGTTCTGGTTCCCACACAGCAGGAGGTAGTTGCATTATTGAAATGAGAACTCTATGCCAGTGCCTGGGCTTTTGTTTGCCTTTTGAGCAGTGAATGCCATTACAGAATAAAGGATGTATTGGTAAGAGCAGTTTCCCACACTAGGCTGTTTAAGCTCTATCAGGGAACATGAGGGAAGATTGTCACATTGAATGGATGCTTTCCAGTATTTGACACAGGATTGGACACCAAGATGAGCATGTGTGAAGTGTGCACATGAGAGGGAGGCAAGTTAGAAATCCCACTCTACATTGAGAAGACCAAGCCAAAGTGGGTTAGGTCATCAGCAGGCAGTCATGGAAACAAGACTAAGGGATTTTTTTAAACTCTGAAGAGACACCTCCATGACAGACAGGTAGATTGTTCTTAGCTTGCTTAGGGTCACCTGTTTGACAGCCTTGGGAATTTTATCACCCTCCTTCAGAACAGTGGTTCTCAACCTGTGGGTTGCAACCCTCTTGGAGGTCATACGACCCTTTCACAGGGGTTGTATGTCAGTTATCCTGCATATCAGGTATGTACATTGCAATTAATAGCAGTAGCAAAATTACAGTTATGAAGTAGCAACAAAAATAATTTTATGGTTGGGGGTCATTACCACATGAGGAACTGTGTTAAAGGGTCGAAGCATTGGGAAGATTGAGACCCCTGCTCTAGAGCACTTGGATTAATCAAGGAACTTTTTATCCCCTCCCACCCCTTCTTTCCCACCATCTTTCTACTTCCCTTGTCTTTCCTCTTTTATTTCCTTCATGTCTTTCTTCCTTCTGCTCTCTTACTTTATTTCTCTTGCCAACTTCCTCTTCACTCCCTTCCTTCCTCTTCCTTTCCTTTTCCTGCACCTCCATCTTCTTCTCCCGCTCCTTCCTCCTCTTCACACATGTCCCTCCTCCCCAAAAATACCCATCAGAGCCAGTCACCAGAAACATCTAACTGATCAAGTCAGGCTCCTTAGGTTTTTCCATAGCTGTTTCTTGTTGTCTGTAACATCACTGTAGAGTTTGATTCCCAGTCCATTTTATATGGCAGACATCTCTGAATTCCCAGAAACAGTTTTGCCTCCTGGGGACAGCATTTAAAATTTAGATTTGGTGGGAGATTCTGACCTGACCAAGGGGGCAGCAGGGTTATTTCAGCCATTTTCATTCATTCCCAAGGTAGACGGGTCATTACTACCACCTACCCCGCCCTCCCCCCCCAAATGGAACAAATTCCCCCTTATGAATTTTCTTCCAAATATTTAAAGGCAGGGATATACCAGTTTCACAGCAATGGCTGGAAACATTGTGAACCAGAGGATAGGGATGAATCTGATGGCTTCTCACATAGAAATAGTTTTAGATTTCTGAATACTTCAAGATATTGGACACGGCTAGACATCCTAGTGATAAGAAAAGGGGCTATCTCAATCACATCAGACCACAAGGCCACTATAATGACCCATCTGTCAAATCCCACTGCTCTCAGCTCTAAGGGGATGATGTATAATAGTTTGCATCTTAAACATTTTGAATTTTAACCCATTCACAGACAGACACCTGAGTCTTTCCATTGGACAACATTAGTTCAGCTATGGATTGTTCCCTATAAGAAACTAAGGAAGGAATGGAGGCTGAAAACAAGATGACAGTCTTCCTCTGCAGCTGGGATTTGAATAGATCATTGCATGCCAGTCAGCCTTAGCTCTTTCCATGCACAGTGTCATCGTTACTCTGTCTGTGGTGTAATTATTTGAAAAACCCCTCGAGACTTGCCTGGAACTGATTTTAGTTTGGTCAAGAATTCTAAAACTTAAGGAGGAGAGGGGGTTGGAGAGGTGAATCACTTTTTAAAGAGAGTCCCACATAAACATAATGACCTGAATTCAGCACTCATGTAAAAGCCATATATGGGTGGCAAGCCTCAGCAACCCCAGTGCTGAGGGGTACAGAGGCAGGCTGATCCCGGGGACTGGTGACCAGCCAGGGTAGCCAATTGGTGAGCTCCTTGTTCAGTGAGAGACCTTGTTTCAAAACAAGGTCAAAAACAGTAGAGGAGGACACTCAGTGTTGACCTCTGACCTGCACATGAGCACACACACATACCACATACACACAAACACAAATGAATGCATCACACACATTTTTAATTAAGAAGAATTGTGTGGTTTTAAGAAGGCTTTGCAGTCCTTGAAAGTGGTGCACTATGTCCCTGGATGCTGATACATAAAACATGTTACAACATATTAATAGCCTCCCTGATCCTAGGTAGACGAGAGAATATCAAAGAAGAAATCAACACCTTCGCCTGAGACCTATTGTAAAAGACATATAGGTAGTATATAAATCACATTATTTTCATTGAGCCAGGAAACCGAAAACCAGGAAGCATTGCTGTGTGACCACGGAAAGAGTTAAGCCATTTTTCTATTTACATGGTTTATTTCACAAGTGTCTGACTCATTGGGCATAGCTAGCACAGTTAAATTACAAAATTACTATTTGGTCCCTTTTTTATTGACTACAATTCAAGGCTGCTTCAAGCCTCCCAAATTTAATCCCCCCCTAGCTCTTTGGCAAGAATATTACCTTTTATTTTCACTGTTAAACTGTGCGAGATACCCCTAAGGCTACATGGAGACTTGCTCTCTGAGATGGTGGCTAACGGAGTGTATCACTTTTTCATGATTTCCCATTCTCCTGTAAATTGGGAGAGGCAGGGAGAGCAGTGAAATGTGAATTTTGTGTTGTCAGCACTTTCCTGCTACAGTCTCAGCCCATGTGGTGGCTGTTTTGGTAATTAATTATCGTATGTTGGTCGCTTGTCATTCCAAGTTACCATTTAGCAACCTGTCAAATCCTGAGCTAATGAGCCTATCTTGTGGAATCTTATGCATTTTATTTTAACTTAAGTTTAAGTTTTATTTTAGTTTTAAGCATCATGACAATGCTGGTTTTGTTGGGTCAGAATAGAGTAAAGAGGGAGATGGTGAGTCTGTCTGTTGTTATGAGTAGTCAGCTCAACAGAGATGACCACCCAGACACAGTTTATAGCCACTTGACAGTCTTTATTCCAGCTGGCTGAGACTACACTCTGGTGTTCAGGACCTCATGCATCCCAAGCATTTAGTGCAAAGGGTTTTAATGGTAACAACTACATCCTGATATCTTGTTCTGCAGCTGCAGAAGTGTGTGTGTGTGTGTGTGTGTGTGTGTGTGTGTGTGTTTGCACAAGCAAGCAGTTTAACAGAAGTTAAAATAAACAGCTGAAGGGAGAGGTTTGCACAAACAGGTAGTTTAAAGGAAACTAAGTTAGCTGGGACATCTTGACCTGGAGTTCCTAGAACAGAGTTGGATACTTTTCCATAGCATTCTCCATCAAGGAGATCAGATTCTAGTTAAACTTGAAATGGCCTCAGGAATCTCTGCAGTGTCTTGCCCTGTGAGGACAAAAACAAACAAACAAACAAACAAACAAACAAACAAAAGGCTTGTCTTTGTCCTGTCATACTATGAGGACAAAAAAGGCCTTATCTTTGCTTTCCAATATGTTCCCACCAAGCATGGGACACTGGAAGTATTTCACTGACTTTAATTAATTTGATTTTGTTGTTACTATGACTGGGAGTGAGGAGCACACACACAGCATGCAATGCACATGTAAGTCAGAGGACAACTCTGGAGTCAATTATTACTTTCTGTTGTGGGTTCCAGGGGTTGAACTCAGATGCTCAAGCTTGTGCTGCAAGGACTTCCACACACTGGCCCATTGCACTGGCCCTGTGTTGACTTTAGTTTGACACACTAAATTGGATTGGAGATTGGAGTACCTTGCCATAATGGTAAATATGATTTCTTGGTGAATGCATAGAATAGCTCGTTTCAGAATATTGTCTGCAAATGTGCTTTTAAAATTATTATTTTTGTTGAGATTTCTGTGCTAGAAACATGGGGAGCTAAAGAAGGCTTGTGTTCCACATTCCTCCTGTAGTTGCTGCTGTTCTTGCCTCCCATGATGGTAGACCACAGTGGCCTTATCATGTCTACATTGGAGGAGCACTGCAGTTTCAGGGCAGAGTGAGAGCTTCCTGGCTCAGATAGTCAGCTTTTCCAGCCTTGGGTTGTGTGCTGGCAGCTCAGCTGAAACAGCAAGAACCCATCTGGGTGTCCATGAATGGATGAATGAATAGGAAAGAACATGTAGAGTGTATGCATGACAGAGTTTTATTCAGCCATAAAGAGGGATGCAATTATGTTATATGCAAGGTATAATTGGAGCTTGTCATATGAAATGAAGTCAACCATAACAAGATAAAACACATACAACATGTTTTTGCTCATGTGTGTAACCTGGGTTTTACACACACACACACACACACACACACACACACACACACACACACACACACAGAGGCACCATGAAAATAGAGGGGAGTCCATTTAAGATAAAACAGGAGTAGCAGAAGGAAGCAGATAGAGAAAAGAGAGGGTGATGGGAAGTAAATATAGTCAAAGTACATGATGATATGCTTCATCAAAGTGTCACTATGAAATACTGCTTCGTAAAAAACATATACAGCATTTTAAAAGAATAACAATTTCCTGATAATGACTGTGTCACCTCTTGATGAGGAGTAGGAGTTGGGACCACATAGAATTGCTCCCATCAGTACATGCATCTCCACTTTGACCTTCAGATGTCTAATATCTGATGCGGCCACAACACCTTTCTTCTTTCCTGAGGCTTAGCTGACCCAGAAATTAGAGGCAGACCATTTACTTTTCATAGAAAGTAGTGGATTCTTCAGTTCAACATGCAAAATTCAGATCAGTAGCTACTTCTGAAGCCTCAGCATAGCTTTGGTGTCACATGATTGGGAGTGTCTGCAATTCAGAAATGAAGAAATTTTTTTTTCTTGCCAATCAAAAGCAGGTAAAACTACTTCCCGTAGGTAATTTAGCCAGGTAGTGAACCTGTTTCTGTATAGATACCAAAAATGAGAATGAAAGGGAAACACAGCAGTAAGTTCCTTTACTACTGTTAGTGTCAGTGGTTCCTTCTAAAAGCAAGCTAGAAGTATGAACTCATGTTTGCATCTAATGTGAGCATGGTATTAATTCTGTATAAAAGTCCACCCTCGCATGTGTTAGTTGCTTTCACATTACCTGTTGATTGCGTTTGTTGTGTTGACCATATTTCCCATATTTCAGGTTTATATTCATGCTAAGGTAATAATTCCTGTTACTTGTTGTCTGTTTATCAGAAAACTCAAAAGTTCAATGGCAATGGACAACTGTTATTTTTATTTGTCTTAATATGGTATTACTGTGTATCTGAGGCTGGCCTCCAATTTAAGAGTCCCCTGCCTCCTCTTCCCAGTTGCTGAGATTACAGGGTGTGCACTCCATTATCAGCATGCCCCTTGGCATGCAGTGAACTCTAATGACAGCAGACCCACAGATGTATGCATTTTGTGTGTTCTTTGTAGAAATCTGAGCTGAGCTGAGTCATCATTTTTAGGAAGTTTCAGAGGACTCTCTGTGTTGATAAGTAACCTCTTTGGACTTGTCAATTGTGAGTAACTCAGGGTTATAACAATTTAATTCAACACTTTTAACTGACTATAATATCAGAGAAATGAGGAAGTACTTTTGAGGACTGACTTTGGCAATAACAGACAAGTTTACATGAAGTTACTATGGTCCCACAAAAGATGTTGGCATAGGTATCCTCCCTGCCCCCATTTTGTTTCATACTTTTGAGTATGCATAGGCTGGTTCTCCTTCCAGTTAGAGGAAGGCAGTGGAGAGAAGTGGTATTGATGAAGGCTGATTAAGCAAATTAATGAATTGAGACAGCTGCATAGTAAGTGAGAAGAATTTGGGGAGCGGAATTGGTTTTTGCTCATTGACCATACAGTGTAGGCATTTAAACCACAAGAGGATGTTAAGGAACAAGCTATATTGCCAAGGTAAGTGAAGAAAAACTATTTAGAATTGCATAGGTATCATTTTTTCCAAAGAATAGTTACATGCTGGCTATCTACTGTTGTCCTGCCAATATCATTCTAGACCCATTTTCTGAGTCATCTGCAGCAGCAGAAATGACTTTTTTCAACAAATAGGTGCTGGAGTTTGTCTGCCATTCCGGCACTTCTTGATGCTGTGGATATGTTGAGTATGTTTTCTCATTGGATGGTGTGTAATAAAGTCCAATGTCCTTTGCTAGGAGTGCTAGATATTCTCACCTCCAAGTGTTGTCATTGCACATTCTTCTCCTTTGCTATTTATTTTTATTTTGTGTGTGTGCATAGGTCAGATACAACCCAGGGTATCAGTCCTCACCTTCTACCTTGTCTGAACCAGGGTCTCTGTTGCTTTTCTGCTCTGCACACTAGGTAAGCTGGCCAACCAAATTCCAGAGATTCTCCCAGCTTGCCTCAGGCAGCACTGAAATTGCAGACACAGGTTACCCATCATGCTTTAGGAGGGTTCTGGGCATCCAAACCCACGTCCTCACATTGTATATAGCAAGTACCTTACACACTGAGACATCCCCCCATCTATTTTAAAAAATAGAGAATATTATACTGACAAGAATATGAAGTCCTAACAAGTGCTCTAACTTGTATAATAGTGAAGTTACTTTGAGATTCACTTAGCAACATCCTGGATAGCTCAAAGTACGTAGACCTTTGCCCTCTATATTTAATCCCGAAAATTATGCATGCTGGAGATCCAGACTAGAAGACCCTTGAAGACCCTTTATCCTTGAAGCAAAAAGTTATGAAAAAAGCCAGACATGGTGCCCATACTTGTTGTTACAGCAGAGGAGAGATGAAGACTGGTGGATTCACTGACTGGCCAGTCTAGCTTACTTGGTGAGCTCTGGGCCAGTGAGAGACCCTGTCTGAAAATACAAGATGGATGCCACCTTAGAAATGGCACTGAGGTTGTCCTCTGGACTCCTCATGTACAGGAACATATACATGCATACATGTACATGAGCGCACAAACACAGAAGACAGAGGGGGGAGAGAGATATAGATAGATAGATAGATAGATAGATAGATAGATAGATAGATAGATAAAAATTAACAAAAGAAAAATCAACTGAATAAAAATTAATAGCCTACCAGTAGGGAAATAGGAAATAAACTATACCAAATTCTCACATCTGGAATGCCATATTGTATTTAAAATTAATAAATCATATGCCTGTATGTCAACATAGATAACTCTCAAAAACATAATTTTGAACAACTCAGTGTCACTTGTAGAAGAGGATTACAGAGTGACCTCAGTTGTAGTATTTTCTGAGCATGAAATATTATATATATATATATATATATATATATATAGAGAGAGAGAGAGAGAGAGAGAGAGCATTTATATTCTCTCTGACCACATTTACACATGATTAAATGAGAGAGAGGATCCTGAGAATTCTAAATACTGAAAAAGCAGTGTGTCCATCTCTGTTGGGAAGTAGGGGAGAGCTGGAGAGCTTGAAATGAGAGAAAGCAACTGAGAGAGATTCAATTATATTTGTTATGTTTTATGCTACAAGCTGGAGGGGAGACATACAGCACAGGCTGTAACTATCTTCTGTTCTTTATTTATATGACTTATAGTTTGCATAAGAGAAAATGGATATTTCAAAAGCTGTTGTCATTGGTCTGTGGGAGTGTGTGTGTGTGTGTGTGTGTGTGTGTGTGTGTGTGTGTGTGTGTGTGTGACTGTGTGTCCATGTTAAATCTTTTGAACATCAGATTGCTTTCTTTCAGATGACTAGAGTCTGATCGTTTTCAGGACCTTGAAAGGTCTTTGCACAAAACCAATGGCCTTTTTGAGTGCAATATCTAAGGGCAGATGAGCAAAGGGAGGGAGGACCCTCAGTCCATAAGACAAAACCTGGCTATGTCCTGTGGTTCCCTGATGGCTTTGATCAATGTAAACTGCTAATTGAAAGGTCTGCTTGTGTCTTCCAACAGAAATGATTTTTCTCCCTGACTCAATTACTGGGATAATTGCTTCTAGTCTCAATGTTCTTTTAACTGAGCAAATCCAGTGTTAGCATCAGAACCTTTCATTCTGTGCTTCTGTGTTGTTATAGGGAACAAGCCCTTTGTGGACCCTTGTGTTTCACTGTTACAGGATTGGCAGGTACCTCTTCTATTTCTCTCTGTGTGTGATGAGGTCAAGTTTGTTTTGGAAAGCTGGGATTTCTTTCAGATTTGCAAATGTTTTAAATCTCATTGATAATAAATATTTGGCCATGGTGATTTCTCCTTCTCCCTCCTCCCTCTTCCTCTCTACTGGATTTCTTTTTATTTTTCATTTTCTTTTTTGTTTAGCATGCACTTTTTCTCAGGTCAGGAATGTGATTCACATCAGAGTGTTCTCCTCAGCACAATAAGGGTCCTGCAAAGGGAACTGGCTGGGACTGTGCAATGGAGGCATTGGACTCAAATACAAGCTGGGTTGCAGACTGTAGAGTGGAGCAGGCAAATACAACAAACTCAGGTCAACACTGATGGGCTGGGGGAGGCAAAAATAATTCCCATGAGAACGTGTCATTAGATTACGGGGAAATTTTACAAAATATACTTGATAGAAACACAATGAGTTTCTATATTTATTTTTGAGAAGATAAAGGCTTATGGTATGTTTTATTTAGAGACATTAAGAGGGTATTGGTCTCTACTGTGCATATATGATGAGCTTAAGGATTCTCTTTGTTCTTTTTTAATTTTTTAAATAACCCACTAAGTCCATATGCACTGTCCATATACCAATGGGTGTGGGCCATCTACTGGAGTGTGTTCAATGTACCAGTGGTCACACTTTCAAAGAAAAATGGCTCTTTCCCCCAGAAGCCAACTGTCAGTAAGTCCTCAGCTGGGGTGGGAGCTCATGAGCTACTCTGCCCCATGCTAGGATTTGATTGGCTTGCTCCTGTATGGGTCTTGTACAGGCAGCCAGGACTGATGTACATTTATGAGTTTGTTGACCTTGAAATGCTTAGCAAACACTGGTTTGACCCAATCCTCTTGGATGTCTTGCTCTTACAATCTTTCCACCTGCTTCTCTAATTGCCCCTGAGTCTTGGGGGAGCGGTTGTGATATAGACATCTGATTTGGGCCTGAGTACTCCACAGGTACTGTTTCTCTGTACTTTGACTAGTTGTGAGCTTCTGTGTTGTCCACTGGACAAAATCTTCTCAGATGAGGACTGAGGGCTTCAGGAATCTATGATATGGGGATAGGAATTTAGAGGGCAGTTTGATAAGAAGTTGGAAAGGGGGAGTATGTAGGAGTGGATCTTGCAGAAATTAGGGGGAGACGTAGAATACATGTGGCCAAAATACATTGTCTGCATGAAATTCTGAAAAAAGTGTGAAAATTATTATGTTTCATTTTTAAAGTTGTTCTCTGGAAATCTTGCCTGTTTTCTTATCCTCCAGGTCTTACATTCTTTTTTTCTCCTGTCTATACTATTTCCTGAGCCTTGGGGTGGGGTTAATAAAGATGTCACATTTAGGGATGAACATTTCTTCTTTCATTCCTCACATTTTGACCACTTGTTTATGTGTGTTTGCATTGACTGCTCTCCACTGCAAAATAAACTTCTCTGACCAGCTCGTGAGTGTCACTGATCATGCTGGTTCACAGAAGTGCATATCTCAGAGAAAGAGCTTGGAGAGAAAGTTGAAGAAATGGAAGATAAAAGACAGACAATAAGCTTTCACTCTCTGGAGACAGGGCAAGCAGTGTAGATCGCCATATTACAGAAACACAACAGACAGATAAGTCAGCTCTACCTTGCAAAGGAACCTGCCGAAAGGTGGTGGCATTTGATGTGGACCTGGCAGAATGAAGAGATTTCCAGGCAGGGGAGAATGCAATATTGCTGGCAGACCAAACAATTCAAACAAAACATGGTATGGATTTGGAAAATGGAGCCTCTTTATATGAACAGACTAAAGAGGGATGTGAAATGGTCGCAGGTGGAGTTGATGATTCATCCCGACGGGGTGTCAAATAGGCATGTGTCTAGAAATGTAGAGATAGTACAGCACATACAACTCCCAAAGTGTCATACATCACATAAATATATTCAAAGATAATTTAAATCACATGGTCATATAAATAAATGTAGAAAGATTTTTGACAGAATCCCCAACATCCTTCCATCTCAAAATCCCAAAGAAACCTGGAGTAGAAGTAATAGATCTTAATACAATAAAAACTGTGTGTGTATTATATAACTGGGCTAGAGTTAGCTCTTGAAAGGGCTTGTATTGGAGAACTTTTTGAGATTATTTATGAGAGAATGAATGAAGGGAGATGAGTAGAACATCTGAAGCCCACATGAAAAAGAAAGGGGGTATGAATTGATTTGTTCCTGGAGTGGAAGGTCACAAAAAAGCACCTCACTAATGGCAAGACAATCGATGAAAGAGCATCTCTGGTTGTTCATTGGATGGAGTGATTGGGAATAAATGTTCAAGATGAAGCAGAGGTGACAGAAACATGTGGGAAGCTGAGATGGTAAAGACTCATTAATCCAAGAGGAGTCTGTAGTTAAATCTGAAAGCTCTCTACTGAAATATGAAAAAGAAGAGATCCATAGACAAGGAAGTTTGGTTTCCTGATCTATTTTATTTCATGTGATGTGGTAGTGTCTACAATTAGCACACAGAGCAGGGATGGTGTTCTAGTTTCTGTTGACATTGCTTCCTGGTTGTATGAATGTTTCTTCTGTAGAAATATCTGTAGAAAGTTGCAACACTCCCTGGATTCTTGTCTCATTTTCTGGATCGCAAAAGATAAACAAAGACGCAGAGAAAATCATATCAAAATACCAAGGGCCTGGTCTTTAAGGAGTTACCCTAAAGGCTGGGGATGTATCCCAGTTGATAGAGTGCTTGTCTAGCATGCATGAAGCCTTGGTTTCAACACTCAGCACTATAGAAATTAAGCATTCCAGCCCTCATGAAGTGGGGGCAGGAAGGTCAGAACTCTAAGGTCATTCTTGGCTATATGCCAAGTTCCAGGCCAGCCCATTCTGCCTGAGACCTATTCTCAAAAATTAACTAATTAAAAATTTTAAAGGGTCTAGATAGATGCTCAGTGGTTAAGACCATGCCCTGCTCTTGCGACCACCCAAGGTTTGGTTCCCAGCATTCACATAATGGCTCACAACTGACTGAAACTCTAGTTCCAGGGTATCTGATGCCGTTTCTGGCCTCCAAGGGTTCATGCACACACATATGTGGCACACACACACACACACACACACACACACACACACACACATTCAGGCACACACACATAAAATAAAATATATTTTAATGTCTAGGCACCAGTTAAAATTGAACTTCTATTTACTAAACCCCAAATGAAATCCCAATGGAGAAAATGAACTATAAGGATGCTTCCAAGTCCTGTAAACACAGGTGTTTTAACTTCATCATAAATGTATCTCTTCACCCCTTCCTCCTCCTCTCTTCACCCTGGTCTCTTTGTCCTTCCCTCTATAGCTCAGTTCTCCCAATCCTTCCGGCAGTCCCTCTTCTTTCTGCCCAGGTTCTACGCTGACAGCACACAATGAACCTTCACAGTTGAGCCTCCTTTAGAGCATGTGGAGGAGAGGGAACAAAATCTTCCATAGGGATGAACAAGTCAGCTGTCTCAGTGAGGGTTTCTATTGCTGGAAGGGAACACCATGACCAAAAGCAAGTTCGGGAAGGAAGGGTTTATTAGACTTACACTTCCACATCACTGTTCATCACTGAAGGAAGTAAGGGCAGGAACTAATACAGGGCAGGAAACTGGAGGCAGGAGCTGATGCAGAGGCCACAGAGAGGAAATGATTATTGATTTGCTTCCCAAGGTTTGCTCAGTCTGCTTTCTTACAGAACCTAGGTTCACTAGCCCAGGGATGGCACCACCCACAATGGGCTGGGCCCTCCTCCATCAATCACTATTTAAGAAAAAGGCTGACAGCTGGATGTTATGGAGGAGTTTTTCTCAATGGAGGTTCTGTCCTTTCTGATAACTCTAGCTTGTGTCAAGTTGACATAGGACTAGTCAGCACATCAGCACTGTGTTTCCTGGGAAAGAGTCATCATTTCATGGAAGTTATTCTCATAATCTCATCTCATTGAATAAGGAATTTACTGTTTTCCTCACATCATTATATTCCTAGATTCTCTTTTAACCCCAAAATATAACTCTTCTAGCAGGAGACATTCTAAACAAGAAATTAGAGATCTTTTTCATTTGTATCCAATCCTGTAATTTCAAGACATGAAAACATTCCCAAAATAATAGTAAATACAGAATTCCTTGTAAACAAGGCAATTTGCTTTGTTTCCATAGGTTCAGAGATTTTTACCAAAGCAGTTCAGAAGTAGGAGTACCACACCCAGAAGACTGGAAAGTTCATCATCTCAGAATACAAATAAGAAAAAAGAAGTTAAGCTTTGCTTTTAAATTTTTCCCTTTTATATCATGGACAAAACATCCATAACTCCCAAACTGTGCAGGTCGAAGAAAGAATTATCCAGAGCAGTGATCCCATTCATGCATCTTATTGATGCACAATGGAAAAATTTCAACTGTTTTTGTTACACATGGAGTCTTGAAGGAGCTGAAGCTGAATCTTCCTGGAGCATCACAATGCTGTGCAAGTTAGTTCGTTAGCATTTGCTTGTCCTCGGAAGTGTCTCAAACAGGCAGGTCAGGAATTCGTTACTTACTTCTTTTGGAGTTTGGGATGCTACATGATACTCACCAAAAGGGGAGTTTTGATTTTTTTCTTTGTGGCTATAAATTTGAAACAGGAGAATTAAATATTAACCTTCTTCCTCATTCCCAATATCAGCATGTAGCAGAGTTGGACTTTCAATTGTTTATGATAATTGCTTAAATAATGAGTTAATTGTAGATACGCTCACGCAGTCCTGATTTTGAACACTGTTGAGTTGGTACTTGGTACAGAGTGGGTTCATCTTTCCTTTATTCCTTCCTTTCACTCCCTCCCTTCCTTTCTTTTATTATTTATATTTCTTTTTTTAACACACAGTCTAGTCTAGACCAGGCTACTTGCTACATAAGGAGATTTACTTTAATTCATGATCCTCCCACTTTCTCTTGGAATATAAGCTTGTGCCAAACAGAAATTTATCTTTCCTTTAAAGTCATAAGCACCTTGGCACAACAGTGTTTTCCATAGGTGTTAAGTGTAATACTAGATGCTAGCAATGTATGTTATATTCCTCTGTTGGCATTTTATAATCTAGTAATTTAATAAGCTATAATGGGTAAAAGAAGATATCTTTTTTCATGATATCCAAGCCAACACATTTCCTAACTCTTAATTGGTAAGATCATTTTGACTTCTTGGATTTTGCCTCTGTTTATAGTGTATTGCCAGTAGTGGTGAACATATGTGTTCTGTTCTGCTTCCCTTATCTGTGATCAGTATTAGATCACATTTGTGTGTTGAAGGCATTCAAGTGCAATTAAGCTCTCACTGATGTGTGCAGTTCTTTATGTTTCTGACACATCTCTTGCCTTGAAAATAACAGTGTTGACACGAAACATGAGAAAAGAAACACCATTGTCTAAGTATGACACAGCCTTGGAAACCATGAACCCACAGCAGCTGTGCATACTGGTACTAGATCCACAGAGGTCGGGCCCTCCTATCAGGAAGCTTTGAAGACAGGAAGGGACTGGGGGGAGGCAGTGCTATCACAAACTGCCAATCCGCTGGCAACCAACAGATCTGTGGAAAATGGAAACTCACCAGGCTGTAATAGTGCCAAACTCGGAGTCACACAGATGACCCCTATTTAAGCTCTATGGGGCCACAAAACAAAACAAAATATAGCAAATAATGGAAACATATGGGGGGGGGTTGTAAAGCAACCAAACTGCATACTATACAGGTATGAAAACGTACAAGAACAAAATTTACTAATGAATACAAAATTTTAAGTTTTACCTTTAATCTAACTTTCACATTAGATAAAAAAGAAAAAGCTAACCCATTATACTTTCTTCTAATAAAAACAAAACCAAATAAAGAATAGGTATAAAGGAGAACAGCCAGAGAAGAATGAATCCACAATAATGGCTAAGATAATTATTTCTTAGGAAGAGAAAGAGAAAGAAGATGGAGGTGGTATAGTTGATAAAATACTTCATTTATTCTTTCCCAAGCTTCATTCCTACATAGTATGCATCTGTATTCATATTAAAATGGCTTCTCTTACCTCATCTCTGGCAGCTCTTCATAATTCAGTTTCTTCTCATTACTTTGTAACATTCATAAATGCTTTTAATCCCAGCACTCAGAAGGCAGAGGCAGACAGATCTCTGAGAGTTCATCCTACAAAGCAAGTTCCAGGATAGCCAGGGCTCTTACACAGAGAAACTCTGTCTTGAATAACCAAAAAAAAGTAAAATGTTTTCCTACCACCTTCTGCTTTTGTGACTACCATGGCTGACTGACTTGACATTTCAAGCCACTTCAGAAGCAAGTGATACATCACTTCCCATTGGATGATAGTGGGAAGCTGTGGGTGGATCTGATACAGAGAGGGGAAGCAAATTAAAACCCCATCCATCAGTCTATCAGCTCCCCATCTGCTCTTGTCTTTCATCTGCATCTTTTGGTTAAGTAAACACACATGTCTATGTAGGTTAATGAATGTATATGTTTATATAGATTTATCAATATATACAGATATGTTTGTGATGCAAAAGTGTTCTTATCCTAAAACATTTTATTAAACTACTAAAGTTTCCTAAGACTGGGAAGTTCCTGCTTATGTTATTTACCACACAAATAGCAGGATTGGGAAGCAAGTTTCTTAGAACCATTAGCTTCATGAAAACACCTAAAGATCTTCAAGGAAACACAACTTGTCTTGAGGCTGTATCCTCCTGTCCTTAAAAACAATCACAAGCTATTTACGTTAGTTTGGTGTTAAGGGCTACATTTCAAGTCACAAGAGCATTTCCAGTGGGGATGTCAAATAAGGAAATCATGTTTAGGCTGGAAATGTACTAAGTGTCCATGGGTTGTGAGTTCTCTTCTTGTTCCCCCACTAAAGAGAGCCTGAAAGTGGACTCTTAGGAAGCCAATAAGACTCAGATGAGGTCAAGAGGATGGGCTTCTCTACAGGAAAGAAGGTTCCCATAAGGACTGGAAGAGAATCCATGGCTTCTCTGCCATGTGAGTAGCCAATGAGAGTGACCATCAGCAAGAGAGGAGGGGGACTGTCCCCAGAATCTGTTAGCTTTCCTTCTTGGTCCCCCTAGCCTCTAGAACTGTGAGGGATCTTTGGCACATGACACCATGCAAGGGTGATGAGGACATCTTCACTGAAATGTAGGATAGAATTATATCTCCCTGCCTCTTGGATAAGTATGGCTCTGTCTATTAGTATAACCAACGAAAGTGACAAACCTCTCGCCTGGACATGTCTTTGAACTATCAGTTAGTGAGCTCCCATTATCTAAAAGGTTTTGAGTATGATTTAAGATTCCTCTATCAGCTCACATCTCTGAAATAAATAAACAAATAAACAAATAAATAAATAATAGGAAAAAAACAGCCACTCAAACTTGTAATAGACAAATTCCTTGAGTGAGGCCCACTTCAAGGGTTATGTATCACAGCAGCACAACCTGGCCCCTACTGGCTAATGCATCTTGCCCCCGACTGTCTGTCATCTCTTCTGCTTCAGGTGTTCTGCGTATCCTTTTCTGTCCACTCTGGGCACCATCATTTACTAAATACTGAAACACCTGTAGTGTTTGGTTTTATTATATCCATTGAAGGCTACTGGGCAAATGGTGTTTGTTTCTTGTTGTTTGATGGATAAAGACTGGCTTTGTCACTAGTCAAAAGTCCCAAAGCTAGGGACTGGAGTTAAGGTTAAGAAAGTTTGTTGTTCTTTCAGAGGACATGAGTTTGGTTCCTAGCACTTATATCAGAAGGCCAACAAAAACCTGTAGCTCCCGCTCCAGGGTATCTGATGCCCACTTCTGACCTCTGTGTTACATGTGCACACACCCACACCCACATGCACACTCATATAAATACATTATAAAAAGTTTTAAATATCCCACAGTTAGTAGACACACACACACACACACACAGAGTAAAAAGAAAATATACAAAGAAAAATACAGGTTTTTTTTTTATTGTGAGAGAGTGAGGCATAACTTTCTGAGTTGACCACAGAAGTTTGAAAATTATTAAGTTGATAAATTCCCAATTTCCTTTGGTGTTCAGTGGTGGTGTTAGTGGATGACGATGATTAGTGAGGGTGATATTGATGGCGGTAATGATGGTGATGGTGGTGGTGACTATGATGGTGGTGATAAAAATTGTACTGATGGTGATGCTCATGATGCTGCCACTGGTTATGATGATTCATTTGAGACACAATCTCAACCTGGCCCCAAACTCTCCGTGTAAATGTGGGTAACTGTGAATTTCTGAATCTACCCCCTCTACCTCCTGAGAGCTGTGACTATGGTTGTGTGCCACCATGTTTAGTTTCTGGGGTGCTGGAGATCAAACCCAGAACATGCACACTGCACAAATTTTCTATCAACTGAGCCACATCTCTGCTTCTGCTGATGATTTTTCTACAAACATTTTCAACATCCCAACTTTCACTTAGTGCTAGAGAGTGAGTTTAGTGTTTTACCTGAACATATTCTGTCCAGGATAGTCATAGCAGAGACCTAAGAGTTTAGGATGAGGCAGATGAAGTAAAAGGACACCTTCCCTTGGTTGCTAGAGAAGATAGTTGCCTTTTCCCTTGTCAGCATGACTGAGAATTAGCACCATCAGGAACCAAATCTGATATTCCAAAATAGTCCCATTGGACTTGAAGATGCCTCCTTTGAATCTTGGTGGCTTCAGCTACTCACACCTCACTTCTGATACATATAAATATCCAAGACTTTAGTTGATGCATGTCCAGCCAGCTTTACAACAAGGATTTAAAAGCGTCATGATATTATTTGCCATGAATAATTGCTTGAGGAGCATATTGGATCACCTTGTATAACTTTCGTAGGCTGGATTTAATTTCAGGTTTGACTGTTATATTGTAGCTTCGTGGAGCAATAACAAAAAAATCATAATTTAGATTAGGAGAAACAAAACAAGTGATGATGGGAATATTATCATAACCGTAATTTTACAGCACAGTTTAATTATTTGGTTCAGTAATGTTCAATAATTATTTCAACACCAAAATCCCTCTGCATCCCAGCCCCTCAACAAACTAAACAACTGTTTCACTACCAGCGACTAATTTATAAGGCAATTTCAGAATCTTATGACTTCTTGTCTCTCTGAGATTTACAGTCACTAATAAAAGGCCCTAACTTCAAGAGGCATGAATTAAAATTCATTTATAAAGAGTGGAAATTCAGAAATTTTTCCTGTTCTTCCCCTATCCAGAGGGGTCCATGTTCTTGTTCACTTGGTGTGAGTGGGAAAGCCCTGAGTTACAAGGACTCGTATAATGTTGGGAAAATGAATGAATTCACAGGTGTCTAAACTAGGCAAAACTGGGAGTGAGCCAGA